>NC_133337.1:34529360-34811860 GCF_030506205.2 Paramisgurnus dabryanus | reverse complement strand
ATTAATGATGTTAACACATAAATCAAACAATGCATCAGCAATTTGGTGCAATTCCAGCAGTTGTTATCTTGTCAAATTTTGGATATAAAATCCTTAGACCACAAAATCTGAGACCAAAACATGACAGAGACCAAAGACAGCAGAGACAAAGCACAGACAATCAAAAAACTGGGCTTGAGATCGGTCTTGAGTACTACAAGACTACCTCCTCCTATTGCTGCGTTCACACCAAACGCGAATAGAGCATAAAATTTGCATATACTGCGTCTAGTTTGCCGCCTAAACAAGCGTAGAGAAAAATAGAAGCGTGTAAAAAGCAAGCGCCTGAAGCGAAATTGGCGCGAAATATCAGTTGTTCCTCCATGTTGAATGAGTGACTCCGGGCGGGTCTGCCGCCACAGCAGCAAGGAGGCTCCTGATTGGTTAACGCGGCAAAAATTGACGCCAAAGTTTACATTTCGGGTGACACGTGAAACGCGTCTACCGCACTTAATGCCTCAATCGCGCCGCGAGACCTCCAGACGCACGTAAACGCGTCTTTGCATTGATTTAACAAAGAAAAGATTCGCACCAGACTCTCTATTCGTGTTTGGTATGAAGTCCTACACAATAATAGTTGTGTCGAGAGAGGAGTTCAAGATCACATTCAATGTGTTAAAACCATCTTGTGTTCAACACATCCGCTGTTACATTCTCCAAATCTTGTTTCAGGGCGTTTCTATAACTCCTCCCGCTGAGATATTTCACAAAATGCCCCTTTGTTTTCGCACCTCTGCCAGGGAGGTGTTATCATTACGTTTTCAACATCCCTTCTCCCTTACTGTTTCACACCAGCAAATGAACACAGCTCCGCTGTAGACTCCTGCTGTCACACTCCTACAATTCTTTGCAAATTTCACAAGCTGTAAAATTACACAGCTGCCCCTTTCCCCACCTCTGCCGCGCTGAGTGTCCTACCAGCTGTCATACATATTCACTAAACCTCCTTCTAAATGTGGAAACAGGAGGTACAAAAAAGTCGAGGTGAGACTTAGTTCTCAAACCGTGATGTGTTCTTACCTTAGTGTTGGCGATTTTGTCATTAGAGCAGGTGGCCAGCAGGACTCGACGGCCCGTGTTGGTGAACTGGCAGTGGTTGATTTGTTCATCATGTTCCACGTCAAACTCTCTGGTCAGAATGCCTTGCTCAATGTTCCACAACTGTAACACACACAAACAGTTTTGGTTTCATGCAAGTGAAATACATATGAGGTGTAGTGACACCATAGGTACGCAGAACCATCGTGTGTTATATGAGCTTTAAAGGAAAACACTACAGTTTTTCAATATTTTACTATATTTTACCTCAACTTAAATGAATGAATACATACCTATCTTTTTTCAATGCGTGCACTTAATCTTTGTACAGCGCGTACTGACTGTGTTAGCATTTAGCCTAGCCCCATTCATTTCTTTGAATCCAAACAGGGATGAATTTAGAAGCCGACAAACACTTCCATGTTTTCCCTATTTAAAGACTGTTACATGAGTAGTTACACGAGTAAGTATGGTTGCACAAAATTAAAAGTAATCCTGACTACCCAATATTACTGTGCTCGAGGTCTCAAAGTGTTGAAAACTAATGCTGCATTTACACCAACCGCGGTAGAGGCGTGAAGCGCGAGTGATTTCAATGTTAAGTCAATGTGCAGACGCGTTGACGCGCATCAGGAGGTCCCGCGGCACGGAGCGGAAGACGCGTTTCCGCCTCATTCGCGCGTCAAGCTCGCGCGAATTGAGCATTGTGCGCGGTACGCGCGAATGGTACTTTTGTGCATTTTGTGGATCACGCGAATTTGCTGCTGACGCCCGAGTTGAAAAATTTGAACTTTGGCGGAATTTCGCGCCGCTTTAACCAATCAGGAGCCTGCCTACTGATGTGGTGGCAGCCCCGCCCGGAGTCACTTACTCAAGCAGTCACTTGAAGCTATATGACACAAGTTGTTATTTCTATAGAGGAGACAGGAATAAAAAGGACTTCGCTTGGGAGAGTGTCAGTAAGGACTTTGGGTAACCTGGTAAGTTGTAATAAACATTTCACTTTTGAGTCACGTGACGTTTATCTACCCGCGCCGTTTATTTTCCCCCTATAGTAAGGTTACCCAATACAAACTGGTAACTCTCTTGATAAATGCATAAGTAACAACAGTCATCTTGCAAACAGACACTCGCACAGCAGTTGCCCCTCCCACAAGAAGCGGATTTTGCTTCGGACGCGCGTCAAATGCTTGCTTTTTCCGCGCGTCTACTCCGCTCTACACGCGCGAATGCATCCAAATTGTTCAAGCGGCAAACCACTTTATTGTCATTTCTGGCTTATAACAAAAAACAGAATAATGTATAAAAGCTGCTGTGCGACAGCTAACAAGCAAAAAAAAAAACAGAAATAAGTTTTTATAAGCTGTCGAGCCGTAAAACCCAACCTTTAAGGAGGAAAAAAGTGGATCGCCGACTACGTTTCCCCCTAGTGGACGCAGTTCTACTAATAGGAGTACTATGAAAAGTTGCCTGTTTCCTGTGTGTCTTTAAAAAAAACGTCGTTTTTTGGGTCGACAGTTTATAAAAACTTATTTACAGATTAAATTTAAGATTACAGAATAATACCTAAAAGCTGCTGTGTGACAAGGTGTACAGCTAACAAGCCAAAAAACCCATAAATAAGTTTTTATAAGCTGTCGACTCCAAATAACAAGCGTTTAAAGACACAAAAGTGGAAACAGGCAACTTTTCATAGTACTAAGAACATACTAAAATACTGATAAATGGTGGTGTTTTCCTTTAAAATTAAAACATTGCCTAAACATTGTCTTAAACATTAGCCGTTTCTCAAAACCAAGTACGCCGAACTCGGACTTGTGTCCTTCGTAGTTCGAACTTGCAAGTTCAGACTTGGAAGAACGAACTCCTGACGCGAAATGCATCCTGGGAAACTTCGCTGTCATAAGTCCACACAAGTCTCCTCTGATGCATCCTCGATAAAATGGGTGGATCAAGAACACATCCGGGGATTTATGTGAACTTGGGTTTGATGCGAACTTTGAATTGGAACAGTACTTGGGCCGCGACTGATGACGTTTCACAAGTCCACAAGAACACAAGTACAGACAAGAACGCATATTAAGAAACGGCTATTGTCTTGTGAAAGACAATGTTTAGGGCATACATAGGCAGGGAGACAGTCACACTGACCTTAACCTTCCTGTCACTGGAGCAGGTTGCTATGTAGCGATCATCAGGGGAGAAGGCACAGCACAGAACATCATCGACATGAGCTTGAATCTCCAGTAGCTTCTCTCCAGAGGTCGTCTTAGAGACCTGTAAAGGAAAGAGAAAAGAGCAAATGAATAAATATTTGGCAGTCCGCAAGTCGAGTCGAGATCGACATGAGTATTTACTCGAAGAGTCTTGCTGGCACCGCATGAAGCAATTTTGCTTCCATCTCTGGAAAAGCAGGCATAGTAGATGGACCCCTGGTGTGGATTCGTGACCAATTGAGACAAACTGTCCCTGCTATTGTTGTTTCTGAAAAATCAAAAACAGACACAGGATGCTTTCATTCAAAATCTCATCTACTGGTATGTGTGGCAATAAACATCAACTACATACACCCAGTCGAAATAGAGCTGCCCCCTCCTGGCCCGCTGCTGTGCCTGCATCAAAGCCTGCTTGTAGACCTCGGAGCAGTTGGGCTGAGACAAAGCCAGCTGCACGACATCTGGAAACGGTCTCTGCTCCAGCTGGTGACTGTTCAGAGACAGGAACTCCTGAAACTGTAGCCTCACCTCACTATTCTGTGTGCAAAACAAAACATTTATCATAATGAAACAATACAGACGAAGAGAATATACATAACAGCTGGGAATTTATTTACTAACATAACCTTAAATGTGCCGCTGTCTGTGAAATCCAGGATAAAGACTGATAATCTAATTATGAAATTAGGAGCATCAAAGTTTGATTTTACTCATTGATGTCACTTTAATTAGAATAATTAGAATATTTTAATCAGTATTAAAGATATCAAGGTTATATTTTTACAGAATGTTCTTTACATTATATAGGATGATTTGTTTAAAAAAAAAAAATACTTTAGCTTGGTTCTCACAGGCATAGTCACATACTGTATGTATTATCGCAAAATGAATACTTGCCAAGCGCAAAAAAAAATTATTTGGCAAATGGGCTGTAACATGATTTAATTAGAAGATATACAGTATAAACAGTCGATTAGACAAATATCTCATAGACCTATCTTTTTCCTATCTGGAAAACGAACCTTTCTAAGTTAAAGGGGCCATGTCGCAATATTTTTTTAAGAAGTAAAATAAATCTTTGGTGTCCCCAGAGCACATATGTGAAGTTTTAGCTCAAAATACAATATAGATAATTTATTATAACATGTTAAAATTGACACTTTGTAGGTGTGTGCAAAAATGTGCCGTTTTGGGTGTGTCCTTTAAAATGCAAATTAGTTGATGAAATTCAAACACTGATCGCAATGATGGTGGTTTGATGCAATTCAAACTTAGTTGTGCTGTCAATTATTTTTTCTCTTTCTCTTTGTTTCTTCACTAAATTGCAGTGTTGTGGTTGGATAGTGCAGATTAAGGGGCGGTATTATTATAATAAGCTCTCCTTATGACATCATAAGGAGAGCCCAATTTCAATGACCTATTTTTTTACATGCTTGTATAGAATGGTTTACCAAAACTAAGTTACTGGGTTGATCTTTTTCACATTTTCTAGGTTGATAGAAGCACTGGGGACCCAATTATAGCACTTAAACATGGAAAAAGTATGATGGCCCCTTTAATCTGGGACAACAGGCTAAAGGTGTTTTCATAAAAACATGCATGCAGTATTTGCACATTTGGTCTTTTTTTATAAGAAATGTCGTTCGTATGTACTTTTGCCAATAAATCTTAGTAATTTCTTAGCAGGTCAACCCCAAAGGGACAGATGTATAGACAAATGAATGGGTAGTTGGGAAATGTGTCCGTAGACCCATTATCAATATCAATATTATCCATTATTTAGTCCGTTAAGTGCACAGAGAATTAATTGACCACAGAGTGCATACGTCAAGAGATTTCTTGGTGGTTGAAGGAGGTTTAACGTATATATTAAGATATTGAATTAATTTTTTTGCCTTTTATTTTTATTCAGAAAGGACAATGAAGAGTGACTAGAGAATTTTTTTTAGAAGTGGTCAGTTTTGCATGCACTTAAAGGGTTTTTCCAGCCAAAGACAGCCAAATTTGTTAAAGGGGACATATCACAAGACTTTTTTAAGATGTCATATAAGTCTTTGGTGTCCACAGAGTATGTATGTTGAGTTCTAGCTCAAAATATCACATAGATAATATATTATAACATGTTAAATTTTCCACTTTGTAGGTGTGAGCAAAAATGTGCCTGTTTTGGGTGTGTCCTTTAAAATGCAAATGAGCTGATCACTGCACTAAATGGCAGTGCTGTGGTTGGATAGTGCAGATTAAGGGGCGGTATAATCCCCTTCTGATATCACAAGGGGAGCTTAATGTCATTGACCTATTTTTTACATGCTTGTAGAGAATGATTTACCAAAACTAAGTTACTGGGTTGATCTTTTTCACATTTTCTAGGTTGATAAAAGCACCGGGAACCCAATTATAGCACTTAAACATGGAAAAAGTTTTATTTTCGTGATATGTCCCCTTTATATAACAAAGAAATGACTAAAGTGACATTTGTTAAAATAAGGCATTTCAGTTACTGACTAATAACCTTTTCATTGCCATGAAAGTGAAATCCCCTTTCCTCTCAGTTATTAACCAAATTAATTTTTACAAATAAAATAAATATTCTATGTAGTTTTTTGAAAAAATATGAAATGATAAAATCTATAGCTTATCACATGCATCATTGAATAAGTAAGGGATAATGTAGAGGCAGCCAGTAGTTATCGGGAAATAAGCCCCGACAGTGTGATCAGGACCCGACGCGAAGCGGAGGGTCTTGCATCACACTGAAGGGGCTTATTTCCCGATAACTACTGGCTGCCTCTACATTATCCCGCTTATTACACGGCTACTTGCCACATAAGAAAAAAAACTGGACATGAATATGAATTTGAAACATTTTATTGGCATATTTGTTTTAAATTAACATTTTTATCCTTCCGCGAAACTTTGCACAGATGCATAAAATGATCGTACTACCTTATTAAGATCCTCTGCTTCATACTTGTCTGTCTCCATTTTTTTCTCTTTTTGCCAGTCTTTGAGAAGTTTTAATGCCCATTCTGTATTTTTTTGTGTTGGCTTCTTAGCTGTCATGCTCTATTTTGTCAAGTTCAGTCTCAGTAAGCTCTGTGTCTTGTCGTTGTTCGTTCTTCTATCCACTGTTTAAATGTTTTGTTTTTTTCCATACATGTTCAAATTAATGTCAAAATGTTGTGGTTGTCCAGTGTTTGTCATAAGATGGCGCCAAACAGTAATCTTTATTGGCGCGGATCGATTTAAATCGTTCAAGTAGTACCGGCTATGCATTATTATTTTGGAGCGGTTATTATTTGAAAAGAACGAACCTGCAAATGTCTCAACTGACCAATCAGAATCAAGCATTCCAGAGAGCCGTGTAATAAGGTTAAATAATGGGAAATGACGTTGAAGTATAATTGAGTACCTCTTTATCTAGTATTTCACCATATTCCACATAGTCATTGATAAGATGGGCTGATCCCATTATCTGAGTTTTGTCTTGAACCCATTCCAAGGAAAACATCAGTGAATAAAGCTCCTAAGAAAAACAAAGAATTTAAAATGAGAGAATTTAGAATTAAATTAGAGAATTAGAGAAACAAAAGAATTTAGCATTAGATTACATAATCTCTGTAGGACATCAAGTGTAAGTCACGCTGTATGTTACCTTAGACAGGCCGGCTTTAGCCATGTGATAAGGGAGAAATTGGTACCAGAACAAACGGTCTTTATCTTCGGGACTGGGTGCACCTTTGTTATAAAACTGCTGGTATCGATGGACCATCTTTTTATGTAGTTCCTATAAAAAAAAATTTTTCAAGTAAATATAAATGTTTCTCTAAAACCGCAGTTATGGTATTCAAATGAAATAAATACAATCAGGAATAAAATTTAAAGACACAAGTATCCTTTAATAAACTGGTATGAATTATATCACTTACTGTTATTTCATTACGATTCTGCTCGGCAAGGAAGTCCAGCTGCAGATCATGAAGGTAATAGAGGTACGGCCGCTGGTTACAGTCCCGAAACAGCAGCGACTTATTTACGAACTCCTGCAGGACGTCCTCAACTTCCTCTAACTCGAGATCCCACAGCACTGAAAGAACCTACATTAGATACAAATACACATAAAATACTGTTTGAATACTTCAATAAAAGAGGATAGTGTTAGTAACACCAGTCTCATTGGTTCGATTCCCAGGTAATGCAAAGACAAGTAAAAGCATCCAAAATTCACAATAAATGGCTTTAATAAAAGCATCTGCCAATTGTAAGCAATTGTATACCCACCAAGCTTTGCAAGCTAACCCAACACCAAAACATTCAGAAAGGACCACTCAAACTCCACTTTGCACAGTAAATAAATGATGACAAAACACTGAATGCTGAATAATACATGGATTATTGCTGGCTGACCTTAGCAGGCACTTTAACATCTTTCTGCATGATGCTTAGGTCTCTGTACAGGTCTCTGTGCTCGGTCTCCAGAACCTGCAGGCTGGCGTCCATGGCCTGGTCCAAAGCTTCGTAGTCATAGGATGATGACTTCCGGATCCGCTTGAATTGTTTCCTCTGCAGTTGCCGCAGGTAGTAGTCCCAGCGGTCAGGGAACTCCCTCAATAGAGCTCCAATCAGAGAGACCACCAGAGGAGAACCTAACAGAGAAAGAAAAGTGGGTGTATATAGACGGTTTCATCGGACGCATGTGCGCTGACGCGATACACGTCTGGATCTGAAGTTTACTTTCGGTTTCATTTTTTTTTTATGGTCTGACTAGTTGCTAAACTGATCTCTTGAACAAATGCCTCGTCGAATATAACAAATGTTTTGATTTCCAAGGTAATCTATGTGTTGTTTTTTTTGCTTGTTATATAAATAAACTACGTTTAAAGAACTTTGTTGTTATTTATTTTTAGCAGAGTTAACCGGAAGATACGCGCGGACCACGACAGCCGCTTGCATCCATTTCGCGTATTAATAAGCAAATTTAAATAGGGAAAGTTTATCATTTGCATGTGTTTTATAAAAGTTTGCAAATGTTAACATTCAAGTGATTTCAAACAATTCAACCACAAAAAGGCGCTAAAGTGAGAAGCTTTCTGTATGCACAGCGGTTGAATGTGTCCGGTCCAGCTCGAGTCAGACTTGATAAGATCATAACTCTTGATGTGTAAACTTTAAAACGAGTTGCGCTACTGTCTCTCATACTGTAGTCCAACAACATAAATTTGGTGGATAGAGCAATGAAAAACAACATAACATTTTTATGTCGGGCGACTGTTTATGCTGCGCCGTTTTGAATTTGCCCACGTCTGTGTGTGCGCGCGTGTTTAAGTGCACTCAAAAGTGCACACACGGAGAGACACATTTCAAAAAGCAAGCGAACATAAACTCTTTCTATTTTTGACAAGAGACATACAAACAAAATGATCTCCACAATATTCTTTTTCTAACAAAAACATTTGTTTATGTCTTAAGTGCAGGGCCGGCGCTAGCTATAGGCAGAGTAGGCAAATGCCTAGGGCCTCAAGCTTGGAAGGGGGGCCTCCATAACTGCTAAGTCCATGTGCGCTGATTCGAAAATCACTACTGACAGCATTAAATAAAGTTTTAAGGTGAGTTCAACTTTATGCGGCGCCGCCACTGCAAGAATTAAGTTTGTATTTAAAAAAGTTTGTATTTAAAGTCGAACAGCAAACAAAACTGGCGTTACCTAAAGTAAACTGTCTGTATATCTTGTAAGTTCTCTACACTTTATTTTAGTTTTCAAATCATGAAAGTAGTTTGTCTGTTTAACTTCCAGTGGCAGCTGACTTGTATGGATATTTAAGGTAGTTTATAAAAAGGTATTGCAATAGTCTGATAGATAACTTAATACTGTATATTGGTTAAGTAAGAGGGAAATTCTTCTTTATACCAAGTTAAAATAACAAAACAATAAAAGTTTTCTAGGAGGTGTTCACCTATAATTTTTTAAGGTTGGGTTTTTGCAATGTACTGTTGTCTTTTTAATTTTACTCTTTGGAGAAAGCAAAACTGTTATCCTGTGTTATCCCAAAAAGGTGGTGTTTTTAATAAATGTGACTGCCTTAAAATTTTTAACACATGTGGTTTTGCATAATTTCTAATTACATTTTAGCATAAAGTTAATCAATTTGTTAATAAAACTTAATAAAATGTAAAAATAATGGGAAAAACAAGTTTATTAGTAGTGCTCATCTGATTATGCAGTAGAAAAACACATTCTCACATTATTCTGAAAATTAGAGGGGTGTGAGCTGTGAGGGGCCTCCAACATAAATTTTGCCTAGGGCCTCCAAATATCTAGAACCGGCCCTGCTTAAGTGTATAGATTAGAGTCAGAAACCAGTCTGTGCTATTTGGTCTTAAAGAGACAGTAACCTTAAATAACCTACTTAAATCTATGTCATTAATGATAATCAAACATCCCAAGACAAAGAGAAAATCATTTTTGTAGCTCTAAAAAATAATAATTATATTTAATTCATACAATAAAAACAGTATTATTATTAATTGATTCGATTGTGCAATTTTGTTCCTATTTAATAAATGCTTGTAATTTCTTTATCTGTTATTAGATTTTTCACACCCCTTTTTTGCTGATCCGAAAAATGATCCGATCTGTGCCTCAAAAACCGTAATGTGATCCGAACCGTGAGTTTTGTGATCCGTCCTTTCAGTGTATGGCAAGACACCAAAAAACTTAGGCACCAAAAAATATCCATATCCATATAACATCAAAAGGACAAAAATATATGGTTTTGGAAACATAAATTATGATTTTCAAACAATGAACGTATCTGTGCCGTACATACTTACGGGTAAAAAGTGAAGACAAAACATTTTGATCGCCCCTGGTGGCTGGCAGCAGTATAGGTCATAAACCTGCCCTCTCCATGTAAACAAATAGGGCGTGAGCCAAACTTAAACATCAAATTACGCTTAAAAACAAGGGTTTCTGTTATGTTAGTTATTTCTTATCATGTAGATGTACTTTAAAGTGTTCGATTTTCTTTATTGAGATTTTACCGAATATTTAAAACAGAAAAACCCAAAACCCTTTACCACAGGCAGGATTTAAAAAAAAATTATACAGTACAGATCAATAATTAAATAAAATTAAATAAACCACATCTTACGTTCTATAATTTCACACATCCAAAATTCTTCAATATCTCAATTTTTAACAAAATCTAGGAATATCCTTGAGATATCAAAAAATTCACAGGGTTTCTTTAAAGTGTTCGATTTTCTAATACTGTAAGTTTGTTTTACTATGAAAAAGGGGTGTGAAGACTTGATCTGTCGGGCGGGGCCTTTATTTTGTCGCTCTACCCCACAATCACTACTGCACAGACTCTGGCCCCAAATAACCTTATTGCATGGCCACATGTCAGCTGCCATTTTTAAGATATTTTGGCTTTATTTTTTTAAAGTAGAAGTCTATTAAGAAATGTTTTTCTTTTTTTTTACAGTCTATGATCAAAATATTTGCATACTGAAAGTTTGACATAAAACATTCTTTGGGAACAGGGTTAAGTTTTATAATATATATAAAAAAAATGGCTTTGGGCTAATTTATTTTGCCTAAAATGCTGTAGGTCTACTTTACCTTTACATTCAACAACAATGCTGCGAGCCTGTTCTGGAAGTTTCTGCGCATTCCCATTTACATACAAAGCGAGAATTTCCAGGGCTTTTTCCTCATTCAGACCATTCTCAACGGGTACTTCACACTTCTTACCTATAGAAAAACAAAACAAAAGTTCATATAAATGAAGGTTATGTAACTCTAAAGCAAGATAACGTCTCAAAAAACAGCCATGTGTTTGTTTATAGACATCAATGAAACATTTCACTCATGACCCAAGCTGCTTATCTGCTGTCAAAGATAAAGGAGCCTGTATAGCCAGCTGTTCTCAATTGGATATAATTTAGTCTGTCATCGTAGAGTTAAGAATGTGCTTTGGATTTTATTCAAATCTGAGACACAAGGGCCACGTTTACACCTGGTATAAACATCTGGCTAATGTGATCCGATCATAAGCGGTCAGCAGAGGCAGGTGGCTGGCGGTGGCAAAGTGTGTCTCCTGTGACCACATGAATAATTTGATTTCAAAAGGAGCATCTTCAAAATGTGCAACTACATAAATTACTTGATATTGCATGGAAGCACAGAAAAGTCGACTGGACTAAAAACATTTAGTTAAAAAAAACTTTGTTTCAAGAGCTTCGGCTCTTTGCAATGCATAAGCGTTGGTTTAAAGAGTAACTAAACCCTAAACCAACTTTTTTTAGTTAATGATCTGTAAGAATGATGCTTTATTAGTGCTGTTCATTGATTTTAGTAATTTTTTTGACATTTGGATATAAAGTGTTTCAATACTACAATATATGGTGTAAAAACGTCTGAGTGCTGCCCTCTTCAGGTTGAACGGTGGCTACTGCAGTTGAATTTTCCCATTGGATGTTGGGTCCAAAAAATGACTCGTGACGTAAGCAGGTTCAAGCTCACCACGCCCTTGTTACGATCTCACCACACACTTGATACGCGCTTAGTTCGTCCCCTCTATCTTCGTTGGGATCTTCCCACTTTTCTTGACTAAAATAAATCACTCACCGCTCACTGAATCAGTCAGACTTCGATTTCTTGTTGTCAGGAGGACTCGACAATGAATGTCAAACGACCTGAGTGCTGAGGTGTCCCAAACATCATCAAGAATCAGCAGGGACCTGACAGACAAACACCGTGAGTTTAAACATTGTACGTTAATAACATTGCTATAATAATATCTTCACAGCACTCACCTGGGGAACCTGCGGAGCATCAGGAATCGCAGGCGTTCTTTGGCCTCCTCCACAGAGGAGGGGGCTCGCTGGCTCCCATCTGAACTTTGAATCTGCTCCAAACGGAAACACAGAGACTGCATCCTCACCAGAAGATCTGCGCGCTCGCATTGACCTACAGAAAGCCAGTGGACTCCACCTGGAAAACACTCTGTGGAAAAGAGAAAGTAATACAAAGAGAAAAAGTTAAAAGAAATATAAAAAGACTCGCACAGAGTAGATAAATAGTTGTATTTTTCTGCTTTTATACACATTGGTTGTATGGACTTAGAAATACACATAATGAAATCACACAATTATTTATACACGTATATTTGGAAATGTTTCTGTTGTCTTTAATGTGCTGAATATTTAATCTGATGCATGCTCTTTATTGCTGTCTTCGTGGTACTAGGGACACTACCTCTTAAGATTAGTGTTTTATTAGTGTATAAGTGTTTGTTTTGATAAACATTGTGTGGCATTTTTGGTAACTGTGGATATATTACTTCATTTTTGTGAGCAGGAATCAAAATTTAAGTGGGACCACATTCTTATTATGCGGAGAAGAGCAATTAGAAGATATTTGATAAGGAACAGGTGCGCTGCCCAAAACTCATCACCAAAGAGCTATCAGGTATGTTCATGGTTAAGAAAGCAATAAGATAGCCTGTTTGTTGGTCCGTTGGGTCAATTGCTTTCACACTTCTACCGAACCGCTCCAGAGGTCATTTGCAATCGGGCCGAATTGGATTTTAGTTTTTGCCAATAAAGTTTGCATGCATTTAGAGGGTTTTGCAGCAAAAGACAATCAAATTTGTTAAATACGACTAAATTGACATCTGTGGGGAAAATAGTCATTGCAATTACTGACTAATAATAATCTTTTCATTGCCATTAATGAGCAGTATGAGCCTGAAAAAAATCTGGGATAAGAGTGAAGCATTGAAGGGAGTAAGGGACACTCCACTTAAAAAAAAAATATTCTCAGTTTCCAGCTTCCCTAGAGTTAAATATTTGATTTTAACAATTTTGGATTATTCAGCTGATCTCCGGGTCTGACGCTACCACTTTTAGCATAGCTTAGCACAATCCATTGAATCTGATTAGACCATTAGCATTGCGCTAAAAAAATAACCAAAGAGTTTCGATATTTTTCCTATTTAAAACTTGACTCTTCTGTAGTTACATTGTGAACTAAGACTGATAGAAAATGAAAAGTTGCAATTTTTTAAGGCAGATATGGCTATGAAATATAATCTCATTCTGCCGTAATAATCAAGGACTTTGTTGTTGTAACATGGCTGCAGGAGGCGCAATGATATTACGCAGGAGCTGAAAATATTCCCCTTGGTTACTTTCAATAGCAGGGGACTATTTTCGTGCACTGCATAATATCATTGTGCCTCCTGCAGCCATGTAACGCAGCAAGGTACTTGATTATTACGCCAGAATGAGAGAATAGTTCAAAGCCATAACTGCCTAGAAAATCACAACTTTTAATTTTCTGTCGGTCTTAGTACACGATGTAACTACAGAAGAGTCAAGTTCTAAATAGGAGAAATATATAAAATCTTTTTTAACGCAATGCTAATGGTCTAATCAGATTCAATGGATTATGCTAAGCTATGCTAAAAGTGGTAGCGCCAGACCCGGAGATCAGCTGAATGGATTCTAAAACTGTAAAAATCAAATGTTTAACTCTAGGGGAGCTGGAAAATTAGCATATTTTGAAAAAACGTGGAGTGCCCCTTAAAAATCAATAAACAAGACAGTAGTAAAAATAATGAATGCATGGTAAAGTTTCCATGACACTTAGTAACATACATTAAGCTTCACATATTCAAAAATTTAAAAATCTGTTTAAATAAACAATAGTGATACCCAAATGCAGTTTATTAGCCGGCAAGTATAATGAAGCCTCTTTCATTATGTTATAAAAGACAAAACCATTACCCTTAATGAGAGCATGATCACGAACAGCCTCCGCAGCCATCACAGACTTCCCTGAACCTGCCATGCCAAACACAGTGACCCAGCCTGGCGTGTCCCGTAGCTGTTTCAGCTTCTCCCGGATCAAGTTTAGCAGAGTCGGTCGGCTTACAAACACCACGGGTCTCTGAGGTACCCCACCTTCACTCAGAATCACCTGAACTAAACACAAACATGAGACACGATCAGCCTGTTTACATCCTGTAGCTGAACTATGAAAATTTGAAACAAATGTACTCTAGTTTCCATACATAATACACACGGTGCATTTTCAAAAAAAGCTGATAAACACACAGACAGGGCTGGCATCAGGGTTGCCAAGTCTGTGTTTTTTTTAATACTGTTGTTGTGGGCTGTTTTTAAAGGAACCCAAAAAGACCCCCCACCCCCTTTAAAACGCAGTTTGAGCTAGATTTAATCACATTATTACATGTGCAAACACGTCAAAGTAGTACTTCAACTAAAATGTTTACCAGCACGAGACACTCCATCTGCAAAGCTTTTCTCTCCTTCGGGGCTGAGCAGAGGCAGGTCATTATGGAGGAGGTTGGCCAGATCTCCATAGCTCTCCCTGACCAGAGCATTGTAAAATGAGATATAAGCCCTGTTGTCTTTCCTCAACAGCACCTCCAGCAAAGCTGCAGCCTGCTCTTTCCTGGTAGCCTGGTGAAAGGCAGAGACAGTAAACTGTCTTGTCACTTTATTAACCCATATTTTATAGAGGTACCATCATGTTTCAATGCAAAAACAGACCTTGCCGAGAACACTTTCTTCGTCATCGTTGGTCAGGACGCCATCACTGATCATATGGTCCATCAGGTAAGATGCTTTGATGTCCTGCTCCAGAGTAGCTTTGGAGCGCAGCAGACAGCTGCGAGCCCGCTCCTCCATCTCCACATACGCCGCAGCTCTCTCCTAGGAAACATCACATCTGATTGTAATATCACTAATATTCAATAATAACATTCATTTGACGCTATAGATGGTTTCAGCAGTAACAACATAAACAAACGGCTTTTGTGGAACAACCGCAACTTCTGGTTACTTGCTGGTTACTTACAGCAACAGCAAAGAACATAATATTAAATCAAAAATGCAAATCTCCTCCCCTCCTCGAAACAATCTTTCTTTACTTCCGGTCACAATGAATGAGAGGAGGGCGGGGCCCGGGAAAAGATTGCAGCGATTAGCAAATAGCAACATGACCAAACTTCCAACCAGCTAATCAATTCTCAGTAGACGTATTCAAGTCCCACCCTACCATTTTTCAGATTTCAGAAGCTGTTTCACTCGAATATATCTTGTAATGAGGAAAATAAGACAATCCCTACTTCCATTTCATTGTGACTTAGTTCCTTTTAAATTGGGTACAGCCATTTAATGTATTAAGCTAGGTCAATATGGACACACAAACCCAAATTTCTAACAGATAAAAATATTATTCCCATAATGTGTATAATCCCATATTTTAACTACGGCTCTCCTGATTTTGCCAAGAGGTTAATGTCCTCATGGCAACATTATGTTGACCCTGGGACAACATTTCACTTAAAGGGATAGTTCTGCCAAAAATGATATTAAACCCATGATTTACTCACCCACAAGCTGTCCGAGTTGCATATGTCAATCGTTTTTCAGACAAACACATTTTCGGATATTTTAGAAAATGTTTTAGATCTTTCAGTTGATTAAATGTAATGTTACGGGGTCCACGACCTTCAAGTCCAAAAAAGTGCGTCCATTCTTCACAAAATAAATCCAAACGGCTCCAGGATGATAAACAAAGGTCTTCTGAGGGTAATCCGCGCGGTGTTGTTGTAGAAATATCCATATTTAAAACTTTATTAACGAAAATAAATACCTTCCGGTGGCGCCGCCATCTTAGACTCCTCTGTATTCAGGAGAGAGTATTAGCGTAGTGTACGCACTTTTCTTAGTGACGTATGACAAATTTGGAGGGCGGGGGCACAGAGCAGCAGCAGAGTAGCCTCCGTAGGCTGCGTAAGCTCTCATCCTGAATGTGGACGCGACTAAGATGGCGGCGCTACCGGAAGGTAGTTATTTACGTTAATAAAGTTTTAAATATGGATATTTCTACAACAACACCGCCCTGATTACCCTCAGAAGGCCTTTGTTTATCATCCTGGAGCCGTTTGGATTTATTTTGTGAAGGATGGACGCACTTTTTTTGGACTTGAAGGTCGTGGACCCCGTAACATTACATTTAATTAACTGAAAGATCTAAAACATTTTCTAAAATATCCGAAAATGTGTTTGTCTGAAAAACGATGGACATATGCAACTCGAACAGCTTGGGGGTGAGTAAATCATGGGTTTAATATCATTTTTGGCCAAACTATCCCTTTAACCAATCAAATTTCAAAAATAAGTTTACAGTTTATTTTAATCTTACAACCAGGATTAACAGCTTCTAGACCATTTTTTTCACTTATCATTTCCCTCTGATTTTAGGGTTTGGGGTGGGGTTAGGTTTTATTTAGAAAAATGTTGACACATTCTTGATTAGACTAGTCCTAGACTAAAATAAATTTAAGGGCTGTCCAAACTGAAATCAACTTGCACTGACATATCTTAAAAAACATCAGTGCCCTGCCCTTTGTTTGCCTTAAAATGTACACCAGTAATGTTTCTGGTAAGGCATGTTTGTAAAAACTAGATATATTTCCTAATTGGAATATAAGGCCTAGTCCTGTCTTAAACTAAACCCTGTCTGGGAAACCATTCCAAAAAGTATCAAAATTAAACATTAAGTAGTACCCAAAATGATTCAGTGTATAAGAAAACGAAACTAACTAGTTTATTATGTATTATTCAAAGTATCCAATCTTCACCTAGATTTTCACAGTCTAGACATATTCTCAACCACAACTTAACTTAATGGCTGCTTTGTCTTCATTATCAATTGAGCTAGATATATTCATATCAAATAAACCATGTGTCATTTATAACTGTATATATCTATACTGTATTAGTCTACAAAAATATTTAAGAACCAACTTGATCAAATAAAAAAAATCTCAAATCATAAAACAAAAACGTATTCCTATTTTGTAAACTTGACTGGTGCTGTAATGGTACAGTTAGATAAAATAACAGACCTGCCCCTAAATAAAAAACAGGTCATGACATGACAATTAGGAAGTTTTCTAAACCAAAACTAAAACAAGCCTGTTTTGCATGGTCATGACGTTATTTTACATGGACATACAACTTACTGTAATTTCATTTATTAAAAAACAAACACTACTGTCTTACAGTACTTCACAAATAATACATATGTTGTGACTAGCATCAAGTGTCCGCGTCAAAAAGTAGATGTGAATGTCATATTAATTCAGTTAAGACGCTGTGTGTCGTTTAGTAAAAATAAACGGGTTTGATAAATGTACCTGTTTGACCCAGGTGTGGTGTGTCAGGTCATATTTGAAGAAATTCTTAACTGATATCTTATCAGTTACCAAATATGGGAAGAGAACTTAAACAGTTTTTGAAGAGGCAAAAAACATACTTACCGATATTGTGCTTCGGGAAGAATAACAGGGAAATGAAACAATAATTTTGGGTGGACGGATATAAATTATATTCAGTAAAAGTGCAAAAACTCCTTAATGTTGAAATCTCAATTGTCTGCGCCTATAAAACTACGCTTCCTGCTCCTCAACACAAACAACTTCCACGGTGCGCCCTGACCAATAGCGGAGCACCATTTAGTCATGTGACCCGCTGAGGTAACGCATGGGAGTCACCCGCCTGTCACCAGGGCTGCGTTCAGCCCCGACAGAACGTTGCACAACGTTTATTAAACTGAAACGGTGATGCATTGAACACCCTGTTTTGATGACGCAAGAGTTGCAACTACGGTAGCTGAGAGGCCATTCTTTGTGTTTTTTTTAAATGTTTCTAAAGCCTGATGAAATCGTTATAAATGTGTGTTTAATACTGTAAAATACCCTCGATGTTACAATCACTGACCTTGCCGTCCAGAATGAAAGACAACATTCCAACTTGAACCCATTGAGAGAGCTGTCTCTTTACTATCGCGTGGTTTTATACATCTTGCCGCTGATTGGGCTGACATTTCTGACACACCCACCAAACAAGAGAAAACGCTTCTAAAACCTGTTGCATTCCGTTGCACACCGTTTCCAGGAAACATGTCGTTCAACCCGGAAACCGTAGCAAAACGTTGCGCACCGGTGTGAGATTGAACATGCCCCAGGCAGAGCACAAACACTTCGCATATATCAACATTTCAACTTCTTTTTTGAACAAAAATACAATTATAATAGAGATTAAATAACAAAATATGTACCTAAATTATTAAAGTATTGTTAAAGGATGCATTATTAAAATTGAAAAACGTATCTACAGTAAATGATTTTCTTATTTTTATAGTCAATTTCAGATCATTTAAGTATCTAATACATAGCACATAAATAGGCTACATTCCACTTTCAGTTCTGTAATTGTTGATTCTTTATATTTGTTTTGTTTATTTGTTTTAAATTATTTTCCATATGTTAGTATTTACTTTATTTAGCAGACGCTTTTAGGATTTAAGGGTTCAGAATGAAGAGATGAGCCAGTGCTAATTATTATTTATTAATAATACTAAATGAGCCAGAAAGATAACAAGTGCATCCAAAACATTTGCCTTAATAGTAAACATGTTAAATGGCTGACAATTCAATGGCTGAATGAGACCCCACTTACTGGGGCAAATATTGTCACATCTTTAGTATTAATGCATAGCCAGAAATTAACACCCCTAAACAAAAATCACGATACACATTCACCAGAGTAAAGAAAATTATTAAGTTAAATATAGTTAAATTATTTCATATGTGGAGTCTGTTACTGCTGGCTTTTATAATCAAATCATGCACTGTCAGAAAATTGTCATTGGGGGAGTATACACTTTCAAAAAGTACAGCAGCGTGTATTGGTACACTGTAAAAAAAAATGTATTTTACAGAAAAAAACTGTAGAATTTAACAGTAATAATATCACATTTTAATCAGAATGATGTGAAATTCCATAAAAATGCGGGCATTAACACCTACATTCTGCCTGTTCTTGTTGGTTAAATGTGTTACTGAAACTGTTACTGTCCCCTAACCCTACCCAATCAATAGACTGGTTATGCACTTTATTTCCAAAATTTTTATCTCAATGTGGTACTGTATGTGATGCGAGCTTGCAAAAGCTGGATTCGAATCAGTGGCATCACATCAAAACACATACAAGCCTTCCACACTACTGCCTGCACCATTGAAGACATTAAAGTTTTGCTCTACATTTTGAACTTCATTGGTGGACAAGATGTACTATTTGGTTCCATTGATTTATAGGAATTTACCCTCCAACTTTGTTCCTGCATTCATACTGTTTGTTTGTAAAAGAGGCGTTCTAGTGCTGGAATGTTTTGTTTTTGAAATCATATTGAGTGGCTCTCAGTGGCTGAAGGCATTGTTCTCTTGTGGCTTGTGCAGTCTTCACAGTTCACACAGAGCAGCACTTCAGTGTGGTGCTTAATGTCGATGTATGTACCATCTATTCGTTCCATTGAAATCACAAAATGAGATGTGCACAAATGTGTAAAGAACTAATTTACAAACACTGTCTGACAAATTTGTTGGTTTTAAACCCAGAATTTCCGACAAACTTAACCAAACTCACACACCAGCTCAGTTGAATACACAAATTCAGTAACTTTAGCCTATCTTTGTAGGCCTATTTATTCACTTTTGCTATGTAATAAACACAGTACAAGTCATTGTACTATTTGAATTGATTTCTGGTCATTGTTCTTTAACTGATTAAATGTGTTATTTTCCTTTAAATAAAATAAATTGTTGTGTATAATTAACCTGACATGTCCTTAAATTTATTTTACAGATAAAAACAATAAAATTTCAATATGCGATTTAAACTTCTGTGCAAATAGTGATTTTTAGCTATTTACACCATATAAACGTTGCAGTTCTATGTATTAAGTGTAATAAAAATATCAACAATGTAAAATGGCATTCATAAAAACTTTAAAAGGGACCAAAAATAAATGTCTTTAAAGTTAAACATCCAAATACCATTAAATTATGGAAATATTTTCTTAAAATCTCAGCGGTTCTTCAAGTAAATAGTTTAGGTCAGTGGGTTAGGCTGACAAAGATATAATAAGTGACTTAAGACGGATTCAACAGTAGGCTATACAGTTGAAATGTCAGGGGATTCCACCGTCCCTCCCTTAACTGACAAAGATGACATAATGGATTTTAAAATGTAAAACGTCACAATGGATTTTAGAATTTACATAGAACGTCCGAGATCTCGTGCTACATAAAGTGCAGTTTGCATCTTGTTGGGTTATTTTATAAGTAAGGAGAAAAACACTCAGGTGGCTCAAACGCCAATCCCGCTCAAAGTGTTTTGTTACCGCTCCGCTAAACTGCCATTGATTCCGATAATCCGCTTCGTGTTTTGCCGACCGCTCCGCGGCATCTCTCTGGAGAGAGGAGACGACAGTTCCCGTGGTTCGTTGCATTAAGAGGTAAGTTAGGGTTATTAAATTACCTCAGTTGTTGATCCGCTGAAATAGAAATTTGGTTTGTTTTTGTAAGGATTTGCTCTCGGGTGTTCTAAAAGTGCTGACAACTTATCCACACTTAAAATTACAATGCCTGTCTAAACAAATGAATGTACCCGATCATAAATAACACCAAATTTGCTGTTGTTGGCACACTTTGTAGACAAACATAAAGTATGGAGACAGAGGGGTAAGAAAGGCTGCTAAAGGCCAGCTGGTAAATCGTATAGAATATTTATCTTACTCCCTAAGAAAAAAAACAAGACCCGCATAAGCTGGTAGCTGGTTTAAGCTGGTCCTCCCAGTCCCAGCCTGGCAAAGCTGATGGGTCAGCTGGTCTTCCAGCCTAGCCCAGCTTAAAAAGTGACCAAAACACTGAGACAAGCTTGCTTAACCAGCTAAAACCAAGCTGGAAGACCAGATACATAGGCTATAAGATAAATACTTAATAACAAGAATTAAACTGTGACAAACTGCTAAATATTCTATACGATTTACCAGCTTTAAGGCCTTTAGCAGCCTTTCTTATGGTGAAGGCATTGTTTGTTTGTTTAGTTGTCTACAAAGTGTGCCAACAAATGCACATTTGATGTTATTTATATTATTAAATATGATCGGGCCAATAATTTGATTAGCAAGCATTGTAATTTTAAGTTTGGTTAAGTTGTTAGCACTTTTAAAATACCCGAGAGCATATCTTGACAAAAACAAACTACCAAATTACTAATTCAGCGGATCAACCACTGAGGTAATGTAATGAACCTAACTTAGACTTAGCCTACCTGTTAATGCAACGAACCTCGGGAACTGTCGTCTCCGGATTGTGAGAAAGATGCTGCGGAGCGGTCGGAAAACACGAAGTGGATGATAGGAATCAGTTGCTGTTTAACACTTTAAGCGGGATTGTCGTTTGAGCCACCTGACTGTCTTTCTCTTTACCATAAAATGTTCTATGTAAATTCTAAAATCTTTTGTGACGTTTTACATTTTAAAATCCATTATGTCATCTGTGTGACGTAAGGGAGGGACGGTGGAATCCCCTGAAATTTCAACTGTATACTGTTTGATTTACCTGAATAGATATACAAAATATATTTATCTGAGAATTCATCTCAAGACCCTTGTCACTGATTATATCTTTGTCAGCCGAACCCCATTGACCTATATTATTAACTTGAAGAACCTCCTTAGATTTTAAGAAAATATTTCCATAATTTAATGCCATTTGGATGTTTAACTTTAAAGACATTTATGTGTCCCTTTTAAAGTTTTTATTAAGGTTATTTTACATTGTTCATATTTTACTACCTGTGTGTTTCATCGTGCCTAAATGAATGCATGAGTCATGACTCAATGTTCCGTTAACGCGATTGAACACAGGTACCTGTAGCTGGCGCTTGGGAATCTTGGAAAAGTTGCCTACCTTTTTGCGCATTGAGGTTGTGCTTCGGCGCTAGAATCAGTTGAGCGCATAACACACTGACTTTAAAGGAATAATTTAATGACTAACTTTAACATGCTCGATAAAAGTAATTGTAGCAGCGGTAACTGCTCGAGTGCGCAAGAGACTTTATCCGAGGGATACTTTGCGCTCGTGAAAGCTGCAGTTCTGGGCTCAATTTTCGTGCTGGCAACATTTAGCAATTTA
This sequence comes from Paramisgurnus dabryanus, assembly GCF_030506205.2. NCBI lineage: Eukaryota > Metazoa > Chordata > Actinopteri > Cypriniformes > Cobitidae > Paramisgurnus > Paramisgurnus dabryanus. The sequence continues at coordinate 34,789,482 of NC_133337.1, read as the reverse complement.
TTCCTTCTGCATACCCTCTGGAAGAAGAGGAAAAGACACACTCGAACCCAATTGTTTCTCCTGCACCTGTGTCTGGCTGACCTGGTGGTCGCTTTTTTCCAAGTTCTACCGCAGCTCTCCATGGAGATTACGCAGCGATTCAGAGGCTCTGATTTGGTGTGTAGATCAGTGAAATATCTTCAGGTGGTTGGAATGTTCGCGTCCACGTACATGATAGTGGCTATGACCATAGATCGCTATCATGCAGTCTGCAAACCCATGGTATCGTTTTTAGCAGGGTCTTTCCGAAGATATGTTGCCATAAGCGCAACGTGGCTCATCTCCTTAGCGTTTAGCGCGCCACAGTTGTTCATCTTTTCTCTCCGGGAAGTTGGGGAAGACGTTTATGACTGTTGGGCTACATTTATTGAACCATGGGGAGGCAGAATATATATAACCTGGATTACACTGTCTGTGTTTGTCCTGCCAGCCGTAATCCTGATGTACTGTCAGATAAAGATATGCGCAGGGATTTATTTCAACATTAAGAGAAAAAGCTTGCAGGGAAGCACAGGTGATGGGCGCTCCAGTACTAAAGGGATATCCAGTGCTATGTTGAAGACTGTCAAAATGACATTTGTTATCATCCTGGTTTACACCCTCTGCTGGAGCCCGTTTTTTGTTGTCCAGCTGTGGTCAGCATGGAGTCCCAACAGTGCACCCACACAAGGTAAATCAATGGGGTCCAAAATGAGTAATATGAAGAAATGCTTCTATTTTTTTTTTTTTTAAATCTGTAACTATTCATGCAACAATTTCATTACAAATTGTATATCAATATAAATAATGAATTACCGTAGTATGAATCACAGTATGAATATTATTTCTTTGTAGGTGTGCCCCCTTTACCTCAATGACATCACACACTCATGCCATAATATAAAATGTTCTGGTATAAACTCCATAATTTATATTTATCCCGATGATCCTTGTTATCCCAGCATGAGTTAATAACAAAGCATGAGCATTTTGTGTGCATGGTATTAAGGCAATCTGTACAAAGGGGATAAACAGTCAATGTAAATAATGTAACTTGTCAGTAAATAGTGCTAAATGTTTAATATATCATATTCATGCCATGAAAATTCATTTAATTGTTAAGGTTTTTTTCCAGTTTTTTTCTTTGTGGTTATTTTCTGGTCAAAATTGAAAAAAAAAACATTTTCACAACCTCATTCAATGTCTTGAATTTAAAAAATAGCAAACATGCATTTAATGCACTGATTTAAACATGTCAATGTTTTTCCCTCAATATACTGTCATGACCACAATATTTACTCTTGCTATTACAATATTAGGAACACAGTTTTTAAGTGTAAATGTGTATATGATGAGTCACAACCATTACTTGTCATTGGGACTTTTGTCATTGGGACCCACAGCGGCACATCAAGAAACCAAAATAAATAGCTTTGTATGTTCCCGATAGACACCTCAGCATGCACACAGCCTGTATTTTGAACAACTACAATTTTTGTTATTATTTCCTGTAGTCTATTATCGATTCTTTATTGACATTCTCTTTACCTCCACAGGGCCAGTGTTTGTTACTATAATGCTGCTCGCCAGTCTCAACAGCTGCACAAACCCGTGGATTTATCTGTACTACAGCTAAGACCTGCACAGACATCAAACGTTCACTTAACTGCAGTTATCACCAGCTGAGAAGCTTACATGCATTTGACCAAGGCTTTAGTAACCAATAATGCAACTGATTATTCAGTATTTGAATATAGTTTCTGTGCTCATAACATACTTAAATACCATTTGTACAGCTTGACAGATTGATAAAAATAAGGTTTCTTTTCACTGTTGCACAAATTGTTGTAAGAGGACAGAATGAGCTTTAAGTTTTTGATTTACTCTTGTTTTTCAGCTCTTTTGTGTCATAATTACGTTTTATTTTTTGACTCTATATGCTGAACATTTTGTGACTTATTTGACAGTATACATGCATAATTGTGAAATTAGGAGCATCAAAGTTTAATTTCAATCATTGATTTTACTATAAATTCAGTCTTTGATATAACCTTATAATAAGTCAATAAAAATATCAAGGTTATATTTTTGCTGAATGTTCTTTAATGTGATTTTATGTAGAAAACAGCAAATCACAAAATAATGACTTGGGTTTTCAGAGACGTGTGAATGTGAACATTATTATAGTACATCTTTATAAAGAACCATTCATCATCATGTCACGCTGCTGCCGCACTATTCATTGCCCTCTGTAATTTAGGATTGACCTCTGGCAAATGCAATTGATTTAATGTTAATAAATGCATGTTATTTTTATTCCCATTGAAATGCAAATACGCTGTACTAAAGCTTCTAAGAGTGTAAAATTCCCAATGTGACGCTTCCCATAGTTATTGTGTCATGCAGTCATGCAGTTTTTTACTGTAAAAGTGAGTGTTAACATAATGCCTCATACTATTTTATTGTTATTATCTATTTAAAGCCTTAAATAAAGTGATTACATTTTCCTTCACCAAGACACATTCATAAGTATGTTTTCCACAAAAAAATAAAATAATAGAAATCATTGAATATTTAATCCACTTGATTCATTCCTAACAGATTTTTAGAATAAAAAGGTCTTTTTTTATTGAAAACTAAGTTAAATTAAAGTAACAACGTCATTTGCATTATGACTGAAAAAAAAAAACAAACAGATAAGAAATATATTAAAATATTGGGTTGTTTTTTAACCCAGGGCGCAGGGCTGGGTAACTATAGGACAGAACACATTTCTGGGTTAAAGTGACTCAAAAAATGGGTTGTTTTAACCCATTTTTTGAGTCACTTTAACCCAGAAATGTGTTCTGTCCTATAGTTACGCAGTCCTGGGTTAAATATTTTTTAGAGTGTTGGAGCTGAAGTTAAAACGGTGGTTCTCAAACTTTTTGAAAAAAATTAAACAAAAAATATTAAATGACAGCACATGTGGTTAGCAGGCTTACTTTTCTGAGGTTTAATTACACAGAACTTATGATAGATGAATGTATTTCATAAAACTGGGGCCCCTTTGTTTGAGAACCACTTAAATAAAAGCCTACAGGTAGGGTGCCTGTATCCAAGGTAGCAGCTAGAAAATGGAATTAAAACGTAGAAAATGACAATAAATGGTGAAGGTCATAGCAGCCGCAGGATCTTTGGAGGCAAAAGTGATAAGACCATAGCATTTGCGGCCTCTTATCAAATACAATACAGTATAGTGTCAATTAGGAAAATCAACAAATGTGTTGGAAAACATATCAGCAGCAAGATGATTATATCAGATAAGATTACAAAAATGTTTCATTTTGAAATTCAATAGACCAGCATCAGAGCACACAGAGAACAGTGACTACCTGGCAATTATGTGTTCCATTCAAAAACACAAAACCCAGACACATTGTTCTGGATTTTGATTCAACAGAGCTTTATTAAAATGAAAAGGAATATTATCTTCAGCTGCTCAAAATCATGGACCAACAAGTTCTACATGTTTACTGAACATTGGATACTTTAAACATCTGTTATCCAAGTTACAATGCCCCAGCTAGCAATAGCCATCATTTCACAGTCTAGGTCAGTGTTTCTCAACAAGTTAACAGTGATTACAAGGTAATTGGTTTCTTTTATTTGTTTAATTTATTGGTTATGGTTAGACATCTATTCAATTTTCAAACTATCTGGGCTGTGTTTGTTGGCTATGTTCAAAAGGCAAAATTGCTTGCTGGGTGTACTTGTCCACTGACCTGGCAAATTGTTAGGAGATCCAAGGAAGCTGATATCATAGGGTGACCATACGTGGCATTCTTCCCGGACGCATCCCGTCCAGGATTTCGGTGCGTCTTCCGGAAGTCGTATTTGTTGACCGCATACACTCTAAAAAAACAAACGGTGCTATATAGCACCAAAACAATTGCTTTGGATCGTAACGATAGAAGAACCATTTTAGTGCCATATAGCACCGGTGAAGAAGCAGTGAAGCACCAGTGAAGCACCAGTGTAGAACCATATAGGGGCCATATAGCACCACATATGGTTCTACATAGCACTATATGGTTCTACACAGGTGCTTCACTGGTGCTTCACTGGTTCTTCACCGGTGCTATATGGCACTAAAAATGGTTCTTCTATCGTTACAATCCAAAGCAACTGTTTTGGTGCTATATAGCACCGTTTGTTTTTTAGAGTGTACGCCATTCAGTTAAAAACATAAGATATACAATCGTAGTTTCATTCTTACCTTAAAATGTAATGGTTGCTTTTCTGTACTAATAATAATAATCCTCTATGACGTATGCGGTCAACAAATACGACAACACTAAATCCTGGACGGGATGCGTCCGGGAAGAATGGCACGTATGGTCACCCTATGATATCACAAGTTAATTTCAACAATCTGGTCAACAGTCACTGCTATTTACAGAAAGTATGTCTGGTAACCCCCTAGTTACCACTTATGGCCTGCTTGAGAATGAATGAAAATGAACGAAGCCCCTTTTTAAATGAACTTTTAATAAACCTTCTTAACAATATTTTAATGGAGTGCCTGAAAAATAACAAGCTGATACATTAAAGTCGCCATGAAACGGAAGTAGCGATTGCCTTATTTTCCCCGTGGTGACGTATATCCGAATGAAACGGCTTTTGAGATGAAATAAGGCAGGGCTGGATTTGAATTTGTCCATCGAGATCTGATTGGATCGTTTGAAGTTGGGTCGTGTTGCTAATTGCTAATCACTGCGATCTTCTCCCGGACCCCGCCCACCTGCCATACTTTTGACCGGAAGTGAAGAGAGATCGTTTTGAGGAGGGGAGGAGATTTGCATTTTTGATTAAAGATTATGAGCACACACGAATTTTTAAAAAATAATGAAGCTCACAGATAAGTCATTTGTTAATAATACCACACTATTAAAAATACATATATAGTTTTTCATTTCAATTTCATTGCGACTTTAAGAAATGCTAAGCAGATCAGTGAATCCTTCAAAACCTTTATTCTTCACATTCTGCATTTCCTGCTGTAAATAATCTTGGCAACAGTGAAGTCCTAATGTTTTCTGAAATCCATATCTTTGGCATAGACTAGTGATTTTACTCCTGCTGGTCTTTATCTGTGTCCTGCCTGGAGTAAGATTGATCACACAATGAGGTAGTTTAATTTAAATCACAGTTCACCAATTCCACAACATCTTCTGTTTCGGGTCTGAGAGATGTTCTGCTATGTCAATATTGTTATCACAGAACAATCATCCAAGTAGTTGCTTTTCTTGCGCAATCACTTAAATGTGTTAATTGGTCTTTGTATAAGGAACTAAGTACCAGACTGACAGAGTCATTAAAAGGAAAAGTCTCCAAAGAAAAACGCTTAACACGAGATGCAATGACAGCAGCTCAATGTTCTAATGATCTCATATTGTTTTGGGCAGGGTGGAGTGGATAAAACCATAAGGATGTTACAGTCACGTGATTGCTCTGTGGTTTTAGGAATTATTTGCTGCTACTTTCATTTTGACAAGAACAAAGTCAAAGACCACATTAAATATGAAATATGACCATTTCAATTATCAATGCTTATTTAGCATGTAAATGGAAATAATATGCAAGATACACTCACCTAAAGGATTATTAGGAACACCTGTACAATTTCTCATTAATGCAATTATCTAATCAACCAATCACATGGCAGTTGCTTCAATGCATTTAGGGGTGTGGTCCTGGTCAAGACAATCTCCTGAACTCCAAACTGAATGTCAGAATAGGAAAAAAGGCAATATAAGCAATTTTGAGCGTGGCATGGTTGTTGGTGCCAGACAGGCTGGTCTGAGTATTTCACAATCTGCTCAGTTACTGGGATTTTCACGCACAACCATTTCTAGGGTTTACACAAAATGGTGTGAAAAGGGAAAAACATCCAGTATGCAGCAGTCCTGTGGGCGAAAATGCCTTGATAGTTGAGGTCAGAGGAGAATGGGCCGACTGATTCAAGCTGATAGAAGAGCAAATTTAACTGAAATAACCACTCGTTACAACCGAGGTATGCAGCACAGCATTTGTGAAGGTACAACACGCACAACCTTGAGGTGGTTGGGCTACAACAGCAGAAGACCCCACCGGGTACCACTGATCTCCACTACAAACAGGGAAAAGAGGCTACACAAGCTCACCAAAATTAGACCGTTGAAGACTGGAAAATGTTGCCTGGTCTGATGAGTTTCGATTTCTGTTGAGACATTCAGATGGTAGACTCTGAATTTGGCGTAAACAGAATGAGAACATGGATCCATCATGCCTTGTTACGACTGTGCAGGCTGCTGGTGGTGGTGGTGTAATGGTGTGGGGGATGTTTCTTTGGCACACTTTAGGCCACTTAGTGCCAATTGGGCATTGTTTAAATGCCAAAGCCTACCTGAGCACTGTTTCAGACCATGTCCATCCGTTTATGACCACCATGTACCCATCTTCTGATGGCTACTTCCTGCAGGATAATGCACCATGTCACAAAGCTTGAATCATTTCAAATTGGTTTCTTGAATATGACAATGAGTTCACTGTACTAAAATGGCCCCCACAGTCACCAGATCTCAACCCAATAGAGCATCTTTGGGATGTGGTGGAACGAGAGCTTCGTGCCCTGGATGTGCATCCCACAAATCTCCATCAACTGCAAGATGCCATCCTATCAATGGGCCAACATTTCTAAAGAATGCTTTCAGCACGTTGTTACATCAATGCCACGTAGAATTAAGGCAGTTCTGAAGGCGAAAGGGGGTCAAACACAGTATTAGTATGATGTTTCTAATAATCCTTTAGGTGAGGGTATTTCTCTTTTGGTAAATCACATTTAATTTGTTACATTACCATTAGGACATAGTGGTGAGTAAAAGTCTGCACCATACAGTTCAGAATACAATTACTGACAGACTGTACAATTAACAATTGCACGTTATACACAAAATATGCACATAAGATAAACATAATAAATATACGCAGATATAAAAGCTGAATATGAGCATTTCACAAATTCGCATTAACATTTAATCGATAGGGAATGAGATAAAGCATATTTGGTGTACTGTCCGAAGGGAAGGATTGCAAGCTCAAAATTTTAGGCCAAACCCAGAGTGCTCCCCCATCTTTAACTGGGATAGATGAAACTGAGAGTGAGCTGATAGGGTGGAAGAGGGATGCTGCAAAAAACTGTTACAAGACAGAGGTGAGGGAGAGCTATTTAAAGTATCTCTCTGCGTTGATTGGTTGGATCACATGACCATGCTCCTCCCGAACTTAGTTAAATAAACTTCATTATAGGTGCATGCAACTTAATGCGGCGCCGAAAGGAATGGCAGGCAGATGAGGTCAAAGTACTGCGAGAGCGAGTTGAAATTAGACTTTTCCGTATGATTTCTCGAATTTCGAGCCTGTCATGAATCTCGAGCGCTACAAGGCTTAAATCTCATAAGGATTTGACTGCGCATTAGGGGGTGGTTTCCCGGACAAAGACTGGCATAAACCAGGACTAGGCCTTAGTTTAATTAGGAAATATAAATAGTTTAACAAACATGCCTTACTAAAAACATTACTTGTGTGCATTTTGAGGCAAACAGAGGGCACTGATGTATTTTAAGATGTGTTGTTTTCAAATTTCTTAAATGTATTTTAGTCTAGGACTAGTCCCCTAGAAGTTTTACATTATATTATAATTAAGACAAAAGACTTTGTATCCTGAAATTATGTGATATAGTTGTGATTACGTATGTCAGGATGTTGTGGCTTATTATATTGTTTGTTTTCCTTTTCTTTTCTGATGGACATCTTTCCTAATTAATGGTTAGTGTCATATAAGCCCATGCGGGTGGTGCATTAGGGCATGACACCTAAATAAAAATATTCACTCATTCATATCATACAAATATATATATATGTATATATATATATATATATATATATATATATATATATATATATATATATATAATTCCATTGTTGTCGATAGCGTTATAGTGCCAGTTCAGTTATTGATTCCCTACTTAAGTCTTCTGTAAAATACCAAAAAACAACCAGCCTGTCATTATGCCACAAGGGATAGCTACACAGATACGATACAAAAATAGATGATACACGTGCAGACAGATGAACCCTTAACACAAATGTATGCTTGTACTGTAGATAGAGAGCTCGACAGGCAGATAAAGTAAACAAATGCACAGCACAAATGTATGGTTGTACTGAGACTGTTCAGGATTACCTAAAAAGAAACTTCTTCTGACAGAAAATCTCACACTTCAGGAGTGCACGGTGCGGATTTAGACACACACGTTGGTAACAATGAATCAATATCAAAACATGCGCAATCAATTTTTATTCTTATATTGCCTTTCATAAACTGAGAACGCTGAATCGTGGCGCGCTGTCATTCACTAACCCAAACTTCCGGTCAGCACTTTAGGATATGACGCGCGGGAAAGCGTTCCATGTGCTGCCGACCTGGACCAATCAAAACACTTCTAGTCAGTTATCGTCGAATCCGACCAATCGCGTTGCGAGTCGTGGAGCTTCAACTTCAGCGCTGTCAGAGAGCTGAGAAGAGCGATCAGCTGTTAATCTGTTCATGTAACTTTGGGATTAAGACCACTTACTTACTTAGGTAAGTTAAGACGCTTATTAAACATGTAAAATGCACGCGGTAATACAATTGACTGTTATTACGATCGAAATGGTAAACGATTTCCTATAATCATTCGTTTGAATTGTCATATTTGTTCCGCTATGTGTGTCTTTGTTTTATTATTTAAAGTATAGGGTTTATTGAGATATGTTGTAACACTAAACACATGTACTAGATATTATTACGTAAACATTTATGTACGAACCAATGGGAAAGCAAATTTACAAAATAGCTTTATTTTAAATCTCTTTTTTTTGGTTAAACATGAACAAGATTAACTGGAAAGTAAATAGAGACGTTTAAAGCGATTAAACGCCAGAGATTTTAAGTCTGAGAGAAACAAATATTTACGCTATGCTAAATATTACAGTTACACACTGTTGTGCAAACGTACTGTATGCTATGTCAGTAGTGACGTCACTTGCATTGCATATTTCTCCAGTTGAGTTTTGGTGTACTAAACATCAGAAACAAATACATAAAATGCATCTCTATTAAGTCTCCAAAGCAATGAAAGAGCATTACAACTTTTTTCTCCAGGATTGTAAATAATATTTTAAGATAAATTGAGAAACAGCTATATCTGACAGGCCTCTTGACACATACATTAACAGTTATCACCACTATTTCCTGTTCACAGGTTTCACAGCAGATATGGCGACAGCACATTCGGTGTTAGCCGCTGTGTGCGTTCTGCTCATCGCCGAACTCATTTTGGCTGACAAAGATTACTATGAGATCCTGGGCGTACCCAAAGAAGCATCTGATCGGCAGATCAAAAAAGCTTTCCACAAATTAGCCATGAGATATCACCCCGACAAAAACAAAAGCCCAGATGCAGAGGCAAAGTTCAGAGAGATCGCCGAGGGTGAGTTTATTGTCCGTGACACCCATTCACGACACACCTGTTATGTGATGAAACCATAGTGACAGACATAGCATTCATAAAACCTATTTAAATATTTTTAACTTTTATTTTCTGTTTGTAGCATACGAAACATTGTCAGATGACAAGCGAAGGCAGGAGTATGATCAGATGAGGAGCAATCCTTTCTCAGGGGAGGGCACGAGAGGAGGCGACAACCAATTCCATCAAAATTTCAACTTTAATTTCAACGAGTTCTTCGGAGACTTTGACGTCTTTGGACACAATCCTCACTCCAACCATAAAAGACATTTCGAGAGCCACTTTCAGCATCAGGAGGAGATGCGTAGTAAGCACAAGAGACACTTTCAAAGCTCTTTTGGTGGTGGTACATTTGATGATATGTTTGAGGACATGGAGCGAATGTTTTCTTTTGATGGACACCAAACAAGGACTCACAGCAGCTTTCATGGTTCTGGCAGACAGCATTGTAGGACCGTCACACAACGAAGGGGCAACATGGTCACTACGCACACCGAATGCTCCTAAAATCTCCATGTAAAAACGAAGCTGATATGCTATTTTTGTTCGTTTGTTTGTTTTGGCGTAGTCTGTGAAATCTTATTAAAAAAAAAATCGCACAATCTCTTTAGTCCAGTAAACCTAAATCAGACTAAATAACCAAGACCTGCGGGTTAAATAGCACTTTATTCTGGTTGTCTTATTAAGTCTGCATTTAGGATTCCTCATCACAAGTAAACATTAAAAGGATGTTTTTGTTTTTAAAGTGCGTGTAAATGTTTGGTTTGACTGAAGTGTTGTTAAAGTGTTGCACAATAACAATCTCTTTTCATTTTCATTTTGTTTACGGCATGTTAAACAATTTGTATATCTTCCATCTCAGCTAACATGACACCCAAGCAAGCTGTGGCTCTTTTCGTGGGGAAATCCCCTGCATGTGCAATAATTATCATAATCTCGTTGCTGTTGGGGGATCTGTCAGCTGTAGGCTTTTACTGGTAAAACAGTATAGGATCAAATTAAATGCTTTACTGTAAAACGGTTGCTGTTTTGTTTAAGCATTGGTATCATGTTTAATTTCCATGTCATTTCTAAGATAATTTTAGGGCAATTTCCTGGGGGTCCTTAGTGAATGGCATGAGAAAAAGCCATGTTTAATCTTTCATCTGTCATGTAAATGAACTATAGGGCTAAATCCTACTCTCCTTATAATTCTGTCCAAATTTGTTTATCTCAGAGCCACGGTGCAGTTTTGTCAAATTAAATATTTGAGCTAAGCTGAGCTAAACCTTATACAATTTCTGTGCCATTCATTACAACAGTTACCTCATGGCAAAGCTTTATGGACAGTCAAAGTGATATGCAATATTAGAACAAGCACCTTGTGTAATTAATGCATATTGTATGTTTTTCCTCTTTGGAAATCTCTGTCACTCTGTTCTGTGTTGTTTTGTTTTCATAAAGCCTGCATTATGTTGAAATGATGTTTGTTGTTATTACTGAATGTGAAGCTTTTACAGGCAAGTATATTCACGCAGTTCGTTTGAGCCTGAATGTGCTGTAAGTTGCTTTGGATAAAAGCATCTGTCAATGCGTAAATGTAAGGATTCCTTGATTAACTTAACTGTGAGGTAATCAACCAAATATTAATTACCAGTCAATATAGTTTTATTATCATCCCCATCAGAATATCAAAATAATATAACAATTTAAACTTTACAATAAATTGTACTTTAGTATAAAGTTAAATCTTTTAATGCTGATGCTGTAGCATTATTAAGACCACACAAAGCTTGGTATTGATATACGAATCTGGAAAACAAGAGATATACAGTACTGTGCAAAAGTCTTGACACTATTAGATTTGTTGTTTTTGCAATTGTATATACAATTATTTTCCAGTCTCTGTTTAAGAATACAACCAGAAAATACAGGAAATTTGTATTAAGTTATTAAAAACAGTATAAAAGTATAAGCTGATGTGTCAAGTATTTAGGGTAAACTCCCCTTCACTTGAGCAATAGATAAACTGAAGGATCTCTTAAACGTAAATGAAATTAAATCCTAATTTTTCGTTCTAATCAAATGACTTTAGTCTCCTCAAAAAAGCTCAAGATGTGTTTAGTGCCAAGACTAATTAAGAAATGTTTGGGTTTTTAATTTTGTGTAAATAATTTTTTTTCTGTTTGTATCTTAATATAAAGGGTGAAAACTAAATATGGAAGGACATTAAAACTTTGCTAAAACAACAAAGCTTGTGGTGGTGGTGGCCCAAGACTTTTGCACAGTATTGTATGTATCATCAGATACAAAAGAGTTTCCCAAAGTTGGGTTTGTAAACCCCTGGTGGTTTGCTGTGGAACTGCAGGGGGTTCGTGAGTTGATGAAAAACATTACAATTAAATAACTATAATATAAAATAAATAGGGCTGGGCATAGATTAATCTAGATTAATCTCATACAAAATAAAAGTATTTTTTGCATAATAAATGAGTTTGTAATGTGTGTAAATATTATGTATATTTAAACACACACGCATATATATATATACATTTAAGAAATGTTTTATTTAAATATAGTTTTTTTATTTATATATAATTTAGAATATATAAAAATGTAAATAAATCTTTATACACATGTAAATGTTTCTTAAATACATATATGAATGTGTATTTATATAGCCTATACATAATAATTACACACAGCACAAACTCATATGTTATGCAAAAAAATCTTTTTATTTTGTATGAGATTAATCTATGCCCAGCTCTAAAAATAAACATAAAATGTAAATCATTTTTTTTTAAATAAAAGTCTAAATCAAACACTTACTTACAACAATATATATTTTGATTTGTTTAATCTGCTGCATGTCACAAATCTACACTGTAAAATTTGTATGTTGCATTTACATTTAAATCAATTTGAATTACAATTAATTTCAACTTTCTTGACCAGTGAGGAGTTGCTATAAATTGTATAAATAAATTTGAAATAAATTAAGTTCATTTATCTTTATTTTTATAGTTTATAACTCACTGGAATTGAAGTGCAAAAAAGATTTTTTTACAGTGTACAATAAATGAGCAGGCATAATGGACAGATACATTTCCCAATAACAGAAATCTATCAGATGAAGGTCCAATAACAAGTAATAATAACGATAACTATGTAAACTGCTAATAAAAACTTCAAAAGGGATGGAAAATTTATGTTATTGAGGTTAAACATGCAAATTTACTATACAATTATTGAAATAATTACTTAAAATCTAAAGGGATACACTACAAGAAAATAATTTAGGATAAGGGGTTTGCCTGACAAAAAAGTTTTAAAACCCCTGAGTTGCAAGATGAACAGGACAATAGCCTACAACAACAACACTACAACAGGATAATTTCAGTATAAAGGTGTTAACAAATAAACCATTACTGAATAAATCCCAGACATAGACACATTTGAAAACAAGGGCCACCAAAGACAGATATTTATTAACAGTCAAGTTGTAGACTTAACTGTATATTAGCTTTCAAAATATCTCCCAGCGCTACATATTTGAGGTGTTTTTCATAATATGACCACAAACGCTGCCATTAGCTGCACAAAGAAGTTGGAAGTGATGAAGGAATGTCTGAATTCAGTGCTTGCATTACAATAAAGGTGTTTAAAGGGTTCTTCACGGTGATGCAGGGCTGGTTCTAGATATTTGGAGACCCTAGGCAAAATTTATGTTGGAGGCCCCTCGCATCCCTTTAATTTTCAGAATGTATGAAAGTGTTTTCTCCCATACTCTTTTTTTATCAAGTTTATGCTAAAATTTAATTAGAAATTATGCAAAACCACATGTGTTAAACATTTTAAAATGGGTAAAATTTGTTGTTGTTGTGGATGCAGTAATTAATAAAAAAACATAATTTTTGGGATAACAAAACAAAAACACTAACCCTAAAAAACAACAGATGAACACCTCTTGGACATTATTTCTGTAAATGAGCATATGTATCTTTTATTGTTTTTTATCTTAGCTGGTTTTGAACAGGTTTTCCCCTCTTAATGAATAATGAAAGACTATTCATATTATGCATTGCATTGCCTATATATATAAACTTTAAATATCTATACAAATCAGCTGCTACTGAATTAAACAGACATACTACTAAGCTGAATGTTGTCTATTGTTGTCAGTAGTGATTGGTGGGTTAGCCCACATTGATTTAGCGGTTATGGAGGCCTCCCTCCAAGCCTGAGGCCCTAGGCATTTGCCTACTTTGCCTATAGGATAGCGCCGGCCCTGAAGCATTTTTAGTTCCTCAAAGAGCCAATCAGTCAAAGTTTCTTATAAAAACCATTTCTTTCATACCTTTAAATTTTTTCACTATAAATAACCGTTTGTGAAGAAGAAATGTTTTACGTACGTTAAAGGTTCTTTATGGAACCATTTAGCCAAAAATGCTTCTATGGCATCAGGAAGCATTTATTTTTAACATATTTAAGTGTTTTTGAAAACAGCACATTTGTATACTTTGCTGCCTACAATTTCCCACAATCATGTGCAGTGCAGTGGTTTTCCATGGATTATTCTTCTAATAAACTGTTGACTACAGCCAGCTGTCTTAATAGTCCCAGGATCCATAAAAACTCAACCTATTTTGTTTTAGGGTGACTTTTTAATATTCTGTCAGGGGGCTACAGATGAAAAATAGCCCTTTGGGCTAATTCTGGCACATTTACAATTATGGCACATCCAATTACTCAAAATGGATGTAAATGCTTCGATTGATTATTGGAATGATCCTTGCTGTTGTTTATCGCATGAGATAATATATATATATGAAACTTTGGATATTTTATAACCTTGTAATTTACTATTTATTGTACTATGTTTTATGTTACATGTTTCATGTTGTTATGTCTGTAACCTTGTTAATTTGTGCTGCTGCCTGTCTTGGCCAGAAAGCTCTTGGAAAAGAGATTTTTAATCTCAATGAGTTTTTCTTTCTGGTTAAATAAAGGTAATAATAATGTTCCTTAATGTGCATTGTCCCTGTTTAACAAATAAACTAACTAAAAAAAACTAAACTAACTAACTAACCGAAACTGACATGCAGTGGTAGCCAAAAGGACAAGGAAAGCATGGAGCTCTGTGTTAAGAAATGGATTGTAGCAAGAAGACAAAGACAAACTTGCCATTAGGGGTGGTGATGCATTGGGTCTGTATGCAGGTCAAACATCAGTTTCATCACAAACTTCAGTTTCAGGTGCATATGGGGAGGTGCAGTAGCAGGCAATGACACAGGACTTTAGACAGGTGTAGAGTCAGGAACAAATGAAGGGCATATCTGAAGAAAAGGACAAGTTAAATATAAAATAGTAGAAGAAAATATTGTTTTAGAAAATTGTGTACCAGTTACTGAAGTTACATATAAGAAAAGTTAAATATATATGTGAAGACATTTAACAGGCAACTTTTTTGGTTAAAAAAACCTGACTGCATATTTATTTAATTGCTCATAAAGTACTGCAATGCATTTGTAATAAAATCATGCCTCTGATAATAATCTTCTCTATCTGAACAGAAGACCCATAAGGTTCACTATCAAAGTTTGCCATAAAATATACAAATAAAGGAAGCCAAGCCTGAACAATTACTACATCAATTGTTTTCTTACCTAGAATAAGTGAGCCACATTTGAGGTGAATTTTATCAGACAGCTTGCCTGATATGTTTACCTGTGCAGGTGCTTTGGGAACTTGTATTTTGATTGAGTGCCAGTAAACAAAGAAGTTGAATATGAGCTATGTTGTGGTTAGGTTGCCCTTCCCTCATTGGGTTTGGTATTAATGGTCCTTTTGAATAGGGGTTGCAGAGAACGGGAAGGAAGGCAGCCCTTTGTTTGAAAAGATAAAGCCGTCACGACTACATTGCCAGAAAATGTAAATACATTGGCAGACATAAAACTCATGCATACATTCATAAACCGATGGAACACTTTGAGATACACAATTGCATTGAAATCAATAAATATTTAAAGTAGCATAGACATTTTTATAGTATCTAAAGATATGCATGATTATTTGTATTTATTTTTATATTTTTCGTTGTTAATTATTAGATTGACTTTTTGATTTAATGGTTGCTTTTCAGCTGAAACTGTTTATGCCTTAGTGAAGATTAAAAAGGACAATTTTCCATCTTTTTATCTGCGGTGCTTTGACATTATGTACTGACGTATGTCATGATAAAAAGCAATATGAATTAAACTAAATTGGCACAACATGTACACTTTCATAAGAATAAAAGTATACAAAAGCAACTTAATTATTCTTTTTTTAAGTTTTGACTTGTGATAAGTTGACATAACTTTAAAAAAAACAAGTTGAAATTGTTTAATGTTATTTGTTAAGTTAAAGTAACATAAAAATATATTTTACAGTTTTTTTTACAGTGTACCTCTTAATATGCACCATTTTGGTAATTTGAGGTACCAATGTGTACATTTTAGGAAAAAAAGTGTGACAACGTTTGTACCTTCTTGTACCTTAGTCTGAAAGTGTAGTGGTGCAAAAGTTATTTTACGACTCAACTATTTTATCACAACAAGCAAAACGTTTCAAAGCAAACATTAAACAACTAAACCTTGATGTCTATAATCACATGCCTATTTTTGCTAAATAAACCATTGAATGATGATGTTAAGTGAAGGGGTCTTGTATTATCTTGAAGGGGATTATTTTAAGATAATTTTAATTTCTGACTATATTATGATGCTTATTACATGGATGCACATGTAATGCATTGATTTGAATCAAAATCATTTTATTACATAAAAAGAAAAGCAACGCAAGACGCTATACGAGTTATGAACATAGCAATGCGCAGAATATCTGTTGCCAGATCTTTTATTAAGTCAAATAAAGAGAGAAACTACAGTGGCTATCGGTGAGATTAATTGTTTACACAGTTTGGGGCCATATATTTTAATGTAACATTCCTGTTGTATGGACCAGAACAAAGTAATAATCTCAATTGCCTGAGGTCCCCGTGTGCCATAAAATTTACATCGTCCTCCTTTTATCAGTAAGCCTCTTTACTTTCATTCTCTACACACCTGAAAGGGGAACTACTTAAGTCAGTCAGTTGATATTTAAAACTTGAGTGATGAGAACATGAAATGAACTAACTTTTGTTTTTTGAGCTCAAAACAACCCAAATACACCTGAGGTACACACAATTTATCATAAATCAACTGGAACCAATTATTTGGGATTAGCGTTCAGCATTTAGGGAAGTTAGAGATGGACTAAAATACATTTCACCTAAATTCGGATTACATTGATCCGCAAGGAAGATTTTGTTCATAGTCACAAAGTATTGGCAATCTAGAATAAATGTAAAAAGAAACACTGATAAAGTGGTGCCATTTCTAGATATAAATTAAAGGAATATACAAATCATTTTGAAAATATGCTGGCTCCCTCATGTTTGTGTTGGTGCTACAGATGTAATATCCCAGAATTCCTCAGCTTTTCCTTGTTGTTATTCTTGCTGTGATTATCAAAGCAGTTATTGTTTCAGGCCTGTCAAATACAACGTTACAGGACCAATAAACTAAAGTGCCCTTGACAACTTCTGACAAGAAATGCAAATGTTTCCCAACACAAAGGTGGATTCCTGGATAAACTAGTGGTTAGGAGCCTCTCTTTCTTTCATTCATTCCCTCTCTCTCCCTCTCCCTATCTTTTCGTGGATGGAGATATGGAAGTTACAAAAGGGACTTTTAGAATGCTACCTGGTCCATATTTCCAAAAAGAGAAGTAGCGTATCATGATAAATTGACTGGCCCGTGTTACGTTACGTGGCACATTTAAATGGACCCATACTGTATATATAACAGGCCACTCGCATAGTTGGACAGTAAAACAGTTGTTGCATCACTATATGTCCACTTAGAATTACTGAGACATAGAGGACAATTCCAGTTGATCTCAACATAGATGAAGTGTTAGGTTGTCAAGGGCCAAAATGGTGAGTTATCATTACCTACTTTAACTTAAGCAGCCAGACTCATATAAAAATTGTTTGTTTATTTATTTCCTTTATTTCTGTATAATTTAAGTATAATTTTGTAATACTATATATATATATATATATATATATATATATATTTTTTTTTTTTTACAAAATTATTCTTAAATTATACAGAAATAAAGGACATTTTGTGATGAGGCATGCCTTTTATATAAAATAAAAGACATGTCTCACCACAGTACAATAACTTTACAGGCTTCGTTATTGTATTATATAACCATTAATGTAATATACCATTAATTACTATTACTTATTACTATTTATTTACATACATATAATCACATGTTTATCTGGATTTTTTGCAGGGATCTCTTACAAATGACATCAATCAAGATTTTCAGGATGCCATTGATGTAATTCAGCGCCACTCTCTGCACAACGACACAGGTATATATATTATGAAACACAATATAATAATATATACCATAACTCTATATACAAATATTATGTATTGTAAATGCTTATGTCAATTTATATTATATTATATTATACATTATTTTATTTTATATTATATCATATTATTATCGATTATTGTTAATACCACTTCTACTACTAATAAAATAATATATTAAATTGGTTTTATAAAATTATTATTGTTACTAACAACAACAATATAATTATTAATATTAATATTTTTATTATTATTATTATTATTAAAAATAATACTTTTATGATCCTTTTATTATGCTTTCAGAAATAAAATACTATGAAAATTTGGAAAGTCAACACTCCCCTGGTCGACATGCAATTTCATACTATCAGTTCACACCCCATTTTGAACCCCCAGGATCTGCATATGAATGGAATGAATCCTCAGTAAGTGTTAAATCCCCACAGTTTTTAATTTCTCATTAAGTTAATTTAAGTTAAAGAAATTTAAGTTAAGTTAATTTCTCATTAACTTATGTTTTGTGACTAAAACTCTTTGTCTTATGTATGTAGTCATGGTCATCTCACATTGTGCCAGAAGTGTCTCTGAGTGCCCTGAGTTCAACACCTTCACCATTTTATTCAAATTTACCACTGCGCCACAGTAAAGGTAAAACATTGTAATGTGTTATCTGTGGGTTTACAAAAATGCTGCTTTAGTTTAGTTGGGTGCAATTTGCAGTTAGGCGTTTCAATTACAGTTATTGAGCACTTTTATCCAAAGCATCTGGCATTTAAGGCATATATTTTATTATTATGTGTTTTCTGTGGAAATCCCACAATCATGACATTCCTAATACCAATTGTGCTATAGGAACAGGACCCTCAATGTTGTAAAAAAATTACATCTGGTATAGTACAGTAGATATTAATGGCACTTACTATTTTATTTCCACTTTTTGTTAATCTTTACTCTCTTAATTTTTTAATTAATGTGTTACATTAACCGGCAAGATACAAAGTGCTTCATGAGACTGCATTACACATTTCTCTTCCTCATCAGGCCGCAAGAAGTTACGTTTATATGAGTATCTGCACGAGGCGCTCAATGACGACAACATGTGCGACTCCATTCAGTGGACAGACAGAGGGAACGGCATCTTCCACTTCATCTCGAAAAATAAAGAAAAACTGGCCGAGTGCTGGGGTCAACGCAAGGGCAACCGTAAAACCATGACCTACCAGAAAATGGCACGCGCCCTACGCAACTACAGCCGCACGGGTGAGATCGTAAAAGTGCGGCGCAAACTCACCTATCAGTTTAACCCCGCAATACTGCAGAGACTGAGTTCAGTATCGGTCTACACCTCGGGCCCTACTTCCAGGGAAGTTACCCTTCATCAGCAAACGTCTGCTGCCGATCATGTGTACTACAGTTCAGCTGTACCTGACTGTCATTACTGGTACGGCCAGTACTCTTACCAGGGCGATTATGACCTCGCCACTGTATTAACGATGCATCAGGACCCAAAACAGGGGTGATTTCTCAATGCAAACAATCACTTTCATTGCACAAATTCTGAAAAATACTGTTTCTTTTGCAAAGTTAGAAATGAAAACATTTTACATGGCCAGAAAAAGCAAGCATTAATGTGTACAGTGCCTGAAAATATGTGGACATACACATTGGCCTCAGGAAAATAGTTGGACACTTTTGACGTTTAAAAATGCACGAATGGCATTGAATGACAACATACTTGTATTGTAAAATGTTTTGCTTAATAAGTGTGTTTGTACCACTGTGTATTAAATAGTAAAGTACTTCCACCTTGTTTAATTATTTCATACAGAATGCAAGGCCATGTATACTTTTTTCTATTTAACATATGCAATAGATCTTGGGTCCTCAACTGGTGGTCCAGGGACCCTTGGGGGTATTACTGGGGGTTCTCCAAATATTGTGTGAATATGCAACAATAGAATCTATTCAGTTGAATTCAAATGTTATGTAGCTGTATAGATTATCTCTATTTCTCGGATTGTTTATATAAAGAACTCAAGGAACTCATTTGTTTTATCGCTCAAATAAAGCTTAAGTACACCAGTAAATTTGTTTGTTAAATTCTCTGTAGGAGATACAAGAAGCCACAGTATAAACGCCTGTACTGATTTCATTGCAAATTCAATGAGTCCTTATCTAGTTTCACAATTGCTCTTGTGTATCACCGCTTTGTGTGTCATATTACAGACCGATCTCAAAATACCTTCCTCTTTGTAAGATAAAGATCATACGCTAATATAGCGTGATACAAAAAACAATACTCTCACATGTTCTCTTCACCGATAAAATTTTAAAGACTCCCTTGCTTCTCACATTAAATTTCTTAATTTCAATGTTGTCAAACCACTAAGCACAATGTGTGCAGCGTTTTGTGGAGCCTGCTCCCCTTTGTTAGGTGGTTGTGGTTGGTTTATCTTCAGCAGCGAAAAAGGATGTGGTTACTGGTTCCATAAAGGTGCATGCTAGAGATGTGTGTTAAAATGAGATCAGTGTGTATGTTTGGGTCCACAGAAAGTGCGGTTCGGGTCAAAAGCTGGCTGGTAATTTATGTTCGGCCGTACATCATACGCCTGTTCACACCCACTGAGTCTTGTTATCGATAAAGAGAGTCTGCAGCATTGCAAAAAGAGACTTGGTTTTGTTGGTAAAGTACACTAATTGTAGCAATTTCTTGCTGGTCAAATTTATATTTCTTCTACAAGGGCACTAAAAAAGCTGTACAGGCAGCAGGAAGCATAGAGAATACGTAACACTAACATGGTAAGAATTTATACAATTTACAACTACTGTTTATGATTTACTTTTATTTTAAGCCATTCTTAGTATGTATTTTGTTGCATTAAATAACAATTAGGGATGCAGCTTATATATTCAGATACTGAAACCATTTGGCTGTACAGTACAGTATACAGTAGCCATTCATTTAGCATTTCAAATAGCGTTTACAGTGAAAAGATCGAATACATTTTGACGTTTTGATGATGCAATCAAATAGCAACCAGCATACAGTGTAAAAAAACAAAATGCGGCAATGCGTGCAAGTTCAATCAAATTGGTTATGCAAGTCAATTAAACCTATTGTTTTATGTTTTTGACTAGTATATAGTAGACATAACTATAAACAAAGTTGAAATTATTTAACTTAAAAGTTTTTTTACACTGTAGAATGAGAGGCGCGCATGCTTTAAAAATGCAGCAAACGTGTCGGCAAAGTGAAAGCTTATTAAAGGGTCCAAGAAAAAGGTTTTTTTTTTTTTTGCTATTTTCAGCCGAATAAGAAAATTCGGTGCATCCCTAATAACAATATATGAAACTAAGTGGCATCTGCAAGCAAGTGATGTTAGACATTTCTCAAACTGGGCTTTTATTTTGCATTTCATTTTAATCAGCCGCTCATTTTAGTGGATGGATAATGTTCTTCAAGTTCACACAAGTGTCCTGGCAAAGTAAACGCAGTTTAATGCATATAACCAGATACTTCTAAAACTTTCTGTGTTAATTTTATTCAGTTGCATACAGTATCTTTTCGTTGCTGTTATCTAAAACCTACCAAATCTATAAACCTGTTTGGTGGTCAGCCTAGCTGCAAATGAAAGCAAGTGGTTTGTCAATTTTGTTATATAATGCAATGATATTTAAACAATACATTCACATATGTGACCCTGGAGCACAAAACCATAAGTCATAAGTCACATGGGTATATTTTTAGCATAGTCAACAATACATTGTATGGGTCAAAAGTATTGTTTTTAGCCGAAAATCATTAGGATATTAAAGGGGACATTTCACATATCATATAGATAATTTATTATAACATATTAAAATTGTCACTCTGTAGGTGTGAGCAAAAATGTGCCGTTTTTGGTGTGCCCTTTAACATGCAAATTAGCTGATATCTGTACTAAATGATAGTGCTGTGGTTGGATAGTGCAGATTAGGGGTGGTTTTATCCCCTTCTGACATCAAGAGGGGAGCCACATTTCAATGACCTATTTTTTCACAAGCTTTTGGAGAATGGTTTACCAAAACTAGTTACTGGGTTGATTTTCTAGGTTGATAAAAGCAATGGGGACCCAATTATAGCACTTAAACATGAAAAAGTCAAGTTTTATGGTATGTCCCCTTTAAATAAAGACCATGTTCGATCAAGATATTTTGTAAATTTCCTACTTTTATTTAAAAAAATTATCATCATCAATATTATCATATTATCAATATTTAGATTTTTTAGATTTCAGATTTAAAAAAAATTGTATCTTTACCAAATAGTATCCTCCATATAGCCATTGAAAGCACATTCATTCAACTTTCAGAGGATGTATAAATCTCAATTCCAAAAACTGACCCTTATGACTGGTTTTGTGGTCCAGGGTGACATATATGGATACTTTTGTGGACAGCTTTACTGTGTGTCTAATGTTGTACTGTGTGTGTCTGTGGGTATAAGGAAAAATGCAACAAGGACCACATGTTCTTGTTCTTGTGCACAGGAATATCAGACCGATTTGGAAGTAATTCTGGACTTTCTTGAAGAGCACTACAGGCAGGAATCTGGAGGAAAATCCTTTTGGCCTGATGGTAAGACATCAACTCAAAATGAAGTCACTGTTAATAAAGACTAAGTTAATAAGACACTAACTGTTGTCACTATGCCGAGGCAGCAAGGGATCTTTGTGCCATGTCGACCACTGAAGTTGTGGACACTTCTGAGGATAAGATACTAACCGGAGAGCATTCCAGCCATGCATTAAAAGAGGAAAAGGCCGAGCTGCAGATTTCTGCACCTGTGGCTCAGCAGGTAAATCAATTTATTCTGCTTTGTATACCTATGTGCGATTTTTACCGCACTCTAAAAACAGATGTATTAAAAACAACACTTTGTGTTAGTTAAGGACTAACACATCTCTGTGTTATTATTGGAACAACACATTTTGTGTTATTTTTAACACATCTTGTGTTGTCTCTTTCATTTATTTTAACACGAAATAACACATAAATGTGTTA
Source organism: Paramisgurnus dabryanus (assembly GCF_030506205.2). NCBI lineage: Eukaryota > Metazoa > Chordata > Actinopteri > Cypriniformes > Cobitidae > Paramisgurnus > Paramisgurnus dabryanus. The sequence goes on along the minus strand of NC_133337.1, from coordinate 34,766,369 downwards.
AATGGCATGACACAAACTAAAAAATTTTTTGAGTGTGCCCCTAATTCTTATTTTTAACTCAGTTTCCTGTTTTACCAGGTCAAAGCACACAGCTCTAACTCAGACCCAGACAATGGAACAAACAACCAACTATTAGTGTTCCACAACAATACCAATGGGCAGGTTATTAACACGATAGAGGCCCCGGAGAGACCTTTAACTCAAAATAAGACACCTGAAAAGTCTACAAAACCATTGGCCAGAAATACAACTGCAGAGAAAGGTCAGTTCTGCTTTTGTGGTTTGTTTTGATGCTATCTCTAAGCCGAGAATTAACCTAGGGGAACTATAGCATGGGAGCGGCCCGTTCCACTCACAACTGTCCAATAGAATCACAGTTCTCTCTCATTTTCTCTGGTTTCGCATACACGACGATGGGGAGATGCTTATCTTAATTATGCATCATTATATTGGCGCTATTCATTGTGTGTTTTTATTTATGGGAAATAGTTTTCATAGACCTCGACCCAACCCTTCATGCACAACACGCTCACAATAAGTGTCTGACCACAATTTTGTCCATCATTGCAGGGAGAAAGATACGCCTTTTTCACTTCCTGTTTGAGGTGCTAGAGGATCCAAAAATGGCCCACTGTGTTTCCTGGGTACCAGCTTCGGCCGGGGTCTTTCGCTTTTCTGCCATCCACAAGGAGCGGGTGGCGGAGCTGTGGGGGCAGACGAAAGGCAACAGAATGCCAATGACCTACCAAAAAATGTCCAGAGCCCTAAGAAATTATGCACGCTCGGGGGAGATCTTTAAAGTGAAAAAGAAACTTACTTATAAGTTTAGCTTTTCTACACTTATTACATTAAAGAGTCAACATGGTATAAAGTTTGCTCCGTATGAATCAAATTGACTGTTAATAACGCTCTATTTGTCTCCAGTGTTACGTGGTAATCATTTTCTACTCTAATAACACGGTGGCTTGGTAACCAGGAGAAGGTTAAAATTATTTCTATTTTTAGATAATGTTTATTCCTGCTACTAATTTGTGTTTTGCAACTAAGGAGCTATAGTGATGCATTTTCATAAAACCCCCTTGATTAAATAACATTATGTATACTTTTGCATGCTATATTTTGATGCATTTAGGAAGTATGCTTTTATAAATAAATGAGGCTTAATGTTGAATGATATGCAACAGTATATATAGCATTGCGCTAGCAGCGCAAAAGGTCATGGGTTCAAACACAAAAAACACACATATTGAAAAAATGTAAACCTTGTCACAGTATGTCACTTTGGATAAAAAAGTGCATAAATGTGCCGACAAAGGCAACCTAAGGATTGACAGGAATGAAAAAGACTGAGAGCATGCCAGGACGTATGAAAGATATATATATATATATATATATATATTGCATATATAGCTGCCAATCATCCATACACATCAATGGCATGAAGCAAAATGAGCTTGGACATCAATAGTGAAGATTTTAGTAAAAGCATTTTGAAAATTATTTGCAAAAGCATTACATAACATATTTCATAATAATGACAATATACATATTTTTTTGTTTGTCCTTTTTACCAACTACTGTGTTTCCGAGCTGGTACGTGAAAAATAGCATTCAAAAACATTTCCTTCAGCATAGCTTATTTGTCCCCAGTGGGTGGCAATGCTGCTACATTGAATTGTGTTAGATTGCAGACACTGTGGTTTCCTGAGAAAGACTTTGCTAATAAATATATATGTTCGATTTTTGTCTGTTTCTGAAACCTTGGCACTCAAGAAAATGTCTAAATGTCATTGCATTAGATAAGCTATCAACAAGTGGCATCTGCTAACAAATTATGCCGGACCTCCATCAGAACAAATCTTTTTTACACATTTGTGACCCTGTCTGGGAAATCCAAGTTTAAGTCTCTTAATCTAATAATAGGATTAAAGTTTGATTTCAATAATTGATTTCACACTGATTTCAATCTGTCACATAATCTTACTCCATTAATATTAAAGTTATCAAAATTATATTTCACAGAATGGGAAAAAATTAATACTAGAATAAGCTATTTTATTCTTTCAACTTAAACTTCTTTTTATATTATATATATTTTAAATAAATGCCATGTGGTTGGATATTTAACCACCTTAAGCCCGGGATACACTGGACGAAAGATTGCCATTGTGAAACAATCGTCACGATTTCTGAGTTCGTAGCAGTTCATCGGTGGTCCTATTGGAGGTCCTAAGTAGCATTTCAACGGTGGTCCTTAGCTTGCGTTACTGTATAAAATGTTTAATGTATACAGTCTTGACTATAGATCGACTGCCAAGCCTTCCATCAAATAGCGGTAATCCATGATCGCCGTCTTCCCTCATCTTTCGAAAACCAAAAACATTTTTTATTTTGAAAAGAGGTTTTTGTTCCAGATTGTTCAGACAATTAAACATTAAAGACCGAAAGTAAAGTTCCGATCAGATGCATAATCGTGTCACTGCACAAGCGTCCGATGAAACCATATAAAGGATGGCAAAAATCGAGCAGTGTATCCCAAGCTTTAAGCAATGACGTTTCCAAGTGTGGCTTACAGAAATTCTTCTGTGGTGGCCACTATAAACATGTTTTGTTAAGGGATTTTGTATATTGGATTCATAGTAACCGATGGCTGTCAAAGGGTGAATCTGAGCTGTTAATAACACCACATCGAAACGAACAGAAATGTTGTTCTAAATTTGATAGTCAGGGATGGCTTTTGCCAATACAACCCTCCAAGTGGAGCAGAGGAATCTATTTATGCAGCCAGAATTAATCCTTCCCATAATGCATCAGTGCATCTAAAGCATTCTCTGCTCTTCTCAGTCTGTGGTTATTCCAACACACTGAATTTTGATGAGAAGCTGAAAGTGTGAGTGGATATCAGTTCTTATCTGTGTGTAAAGAGTATTTCTCCTGTATATATTTCGTGTGTGGTGCCACTGTGACTCTCTCGTCTAGTCTTTTTATGTGGACTGCAAAAGCTAAATCCCCATGGGCGACATGAACCCTTGCCTGCCAGAGTGGTTTAAATGGTTTCAGGGTATCTTTGTGACAGACCCACATAATGTTTCCTCAACACCCCCCACTTAAAGCTGTAAAAAGAAGGTTATAGATGAGACTCTTAATGGAGTATCATATACTAATAAATACCAAAAATTATATTTATAATAAATCAAGTAAAGCTGCAACTGAGGGCCAACGCATGCTGGTATGTTATGGAGTTGGATTATGGCATGCCATTCATAAACTTCTTACATCATACACTGACAATTCAGAAAGCATCATGGTAACCGATCCATGAGATATCATATTGTGAAAATTCTCATTCTGCACAAGGATTTCTTTAAATCCTTTTAAGTACAGTATGTTGCGGATAGAATGACTGACAACCAAATCCTGTCTTTTTAAGTTCTTCAGAACAAGAACAGCCTGAAATGACTTTGGATTAGTTTTCCTGACATTTATCTACGTCAGGAGTTTTCAAACTTTTTTGTCAGCTGAACCTCCTTGACCTAAATGATTTATTTGAAGTATCCATTCAGGTATTAACTCTTTCCCTGCCATTGACGAGATATCTCGTCAATCAAGAGAAAACGCTTCCCCGCCAATGACGAGTTTTTCCGTCTTTCCGCAATACCGCTTTTATCCACTAGGTGGCAACTTCCTTCCGCAACTTTTAAACCCGGAAGTATTGCCCTATGGCAAGCTGCTGCATGTACGTGTCTGTTTTAAAGATCGCTCTTAATGGGATCTCTATGAAAAGTCCGTCACAAAAATGGAATTATCTCTGCTTTTTGCGGTGTTATGTGGTGTTTTGCAGAAACCTACCCATATTCAAAAGCTGATTACAAAAGAACTACTGAAGGTAGGATGAAAAGTTTTTTTTTTGTTTAAAAACAGAGGGTCTGTTCTTTCATTTGGTATATTGTATGTTTATATATTTGAAGAAGAACATTTTCTGGAAGACATTAAACTTTTGTGAAAATCATGAAAAACGCTGGCGCTGGCTGGGAACTTTTTTTTAAAACGCTGGTGGTGAAAGAGTTAAGTTAATATTTCAATAATTTAATAGCACATTTGCATTTTTAATTTTAAAAACTTTTATTTTTAACTTTTTCTGCAATAACCCCCTGCATTTTCCCCGCGAATCACCAGAAGTTCATAAACACCAGTTTGGGAAATCCTGCTCTATCTGTTGAAATTTTATTAATTTAATGTTTGGCATAACCATGTAAGCGGGACATTTATAGCCAAACTCAAGGAATAAGCAATATATTTAGCAGTTTAATTACCAGATTTACTAAAAGCTTGCCCCAGTAGTGTAAAAAAAAGCTACTAATTAGCGCTGAAAAGACATTGATACTGTTGATTTTATGACTGATCTTATTGCATATGTTCCTGTCATATGACTTTCCCTTTCAGATGGAAAATGTATGGGAAGAGAGTATTTAAATGAAACATGCAACATGTTTTATGATTAATGTTCGCGCTTATCAAACTACTGGCATTTGTGCCACTATTTTACACCCAAAAATAATTTCTTAAACCCTTCACTAATTTGTGCTGCTCTTGGTAAATCTCATGGAAATGAGATTTTTGCGCCTGTGAACATTAAAGGCGGGGTGCACGATCTCTGAAAGCCAATGTTGACATTTGAAATCACCTAAACAAACACACCCCTACCCCAATAGAATCTGGACCTTCTTTTGATAGACCCACCACACACATACGCAACCCAGGCAATGATGTCGGTTAGTAGAAACGCCCTTACTGCTAATTGGCTACAAGTGTGTTTTGGTGCTCGGCCCGACTCCCTTTTCCAAAGCGTTTCTCAAAAATCATGCACCCCGCATTTAATGTGCAACTGTCAGTAAATAGCCCGCAGAATTTTAATTGCGGTCTTACCCCGGGTTCCGTATTTGTTGCAGAGCGGCTGCGTGCTGAAGTGACGAGGACCCATGAGGTCTCGCAAATTCACATGATGATCGCGCGATACCTAGTTCTGTCTCTGCCCATTATGCCGTTGAATCATGACGTTTTTACAAACCAGCCCAGATCACAACACGAGATCTCGCGTAGACAGAGCAGTACATCAAATCCATCCAAAATTCAAAAAATAAGAAGGCTGCTAAAACATTTATTTATGCTCTATCTTTAATGTATTTATTTGAAACTCCCCCTGGCTATGTTCCTGTCTATTATTTGTTGTTTCTGTATTAATGACTTTATTTGTGTGTGTTTGTAATGTTTGTATTGCAAAGATTTAATAAAAAAACACAAGTTCTCGTGAATTCAGGTATGATCACGCGATAAAGTCATGGCTCCGCCCTGCGGAGCTGTCCGGTATCCGTCAAAAATAGAAGCTCTGCGTATTTGTGCCGGAGGGCTGCAGATGGCCGGAGCTGTGACGGATTCGGAGCCCAGTCAGTGAAAATACACACATTGACTTGAATGGAAACCGATTGACTCCGCCGCCGTTCCGCAGCGGATCCGCAGCCGTTCCGCAGTCGGTGGAAATCCGGGGTTACACTTATTTGCCCTGTTTAGTAAATCTGGCCCTAATATTGTTTCTGGGATTAAAGAACCAGTTTGTAGATTTTTAATGCCGTCTAATGGTAGAGCAGTTTGTTTATTTCGGACTACTGTAGAAACATGGCGGAGCGAAATAGCGACTTCCATGTAAGGGGACCCATAGTGTATTTAGATAAAAACGGTTCATTCTAAGGTAATAAAAACATTACAGTTCATTATGTAAGGTCTTTATACCCCACTGAAAATATATGTATTATTATATGCATTTCTGATCCTTCTAAAAGTTACACTATACACCTTTTACTGGATATTTTATTGTTTTGCATAAGCCAGACGTTTTCATCCAAAGCAACTAAGTGCATTAAAGATATAGATTGTGTGTTCCCTCGAAATCTAATTCAGTGCTCTGAGCTACAACGCATGGATGTGGTTTTGATTGTACGTTTCTGAAAATTATGTGAAACATGAACACATGTTATATTGCACACTGTAAACACAATCAAAGGAAGAACGGGACCTTTAAATATAACTTTCTCCTCTCCAGAGTCTCGTGAATAATTGTAACGTCTAAATGTTGTTTTAAAAATATTTATCAGGCAGCTCTTGAGAACAATTAGGGCTCCAGGGCGTCACTGTGTGAATTGCTGTCACATCTACAAAACAGGAGCTGATTAATAGCGAGAATTAAAGTGTTAACAGGCTAATGCAGTATTGACAATAACACACTCACTGGTCCACCACTGTTTCATAATATCCATATCAAATGTCAAAGTTCACAGTGCTTTTCTAAATATGGACTATAAAATCATAGCTTAGGCATCTTCACGGAATTTATAGTCTGGTAGTTTAGATCACCACACTTGGCTTTCTTTAGATCAACCTGATACGTGGCTTAAAGGTTAACTAAATGTTTCCTATTTTCTCTCCTTATACTAAATATCCCCTAGCAGACCCTTATAAAGAAGGGGAAGCTTATAGAGCCCGAAACCCTTGGGTGACAACAACCGCCAGTAATATACAGTACAGTATCATTTACTTCACTGTTTTATTATCGCTTACAGTAGGGTTACAAATAGTTGAGTACTACATGGTTAGATATAGTGTGTCAAACAGTAAAATATTTTAAATAATATAAATACCTTACATTTTAAAATATATGTAACACAAATATATTTCATTTAATTTGTATACTTTTTAGATGCTGTAGTTGTCCAACTTTTTCTTTTAAAACTTAAATAATAATAATAATAATAATAATTGCCTTACAGTGTGAAAAAAAGTGTAAATATACAGATGAAGTAAAGCATGGTCACGCTGCTTAACATGTCATTGGCATTTCAAACACTTTAACAGTGGTAAATCCCCATTAAATGGCTTGACAAGTGCATTTATTTCTATGCTGACGTATTTCTTATTGAAACCGGAAATCTGGGCGGGGCTTATCAGAGGGCTCATCCCTTTTTTTGTATAACCAATAGTCATCGCATCACTTCCACAAGTTATGTTTTGTTAGTTGTTTTTGCATGTAAGTGAAGGTCTGGTTTTAGAGATTAAGATTTTATTGGATAAATATGATAAATTATATGAATGGGTATGCACATCAGTGCAGGATGTGTCATCAGTGTTTTTGGACTATTTGTGTTTTCCGGAAATGTGCATATAAAAGATAAAGACAAATATAGAAATATACAAAAAGTACAAATAGGCCTCCGAATTTGATTCTGTGGGTGAACCGTATCTCCATTATACATTTTAAGGACCAGCCTAATTACTGTACATTTTTTAGTATATTCATAATATGTGTCATTGCAAAATTCATATTAATGGACATCTTGAACACATGCTGGATTTATAATAATTACAACCAATACAAATCAACGACACCTTGCAAAACTTATTCGTTCGTCTTTCCTGCTATCCACAGATATTCAAGCCCCTCACCCTTCCTGTCTCCAGCTGGTGAGGAGACCAGAGGAAAGTGAGCCACATCTAATCCCCCGGACTTTAGGAGACCATAGGGAGGGAGGTATCATAGATGTTTTTGGGCTCCATTATCAAACGGTAAGAGGAGTGGCTAGGATGAGTGCTATATAAACCCCATTTGTTCATCACCCCCAGATCTGTTACATTCTCCTTCACGCTCCTGCATCGTCTCATCTCATCCTCACTTCCACACTTTCTGGTGCAACGTTCCTCACCTCACCCCCTCCCACAACAGTGACCTAGGGCTGACAGCCCGGATTGACCCCTGAACCCCTTTGATTGGTACCCGGTCGACAGAGGAACGGCTCAACATGCCTGAGCCCACAAAGAAAGGTGAGAATTAAATTGTTTCCCAAATAAGAAAAAAGGACTTTGGTTACTAACAAATACAAAGTGCCTGACCATTTTTATGCTTGCATTTATGTTAAAGAAAGTTTAAAGCCAAGCAGATTTGCACTAACAAAGATGATACTAATGCATATGTCGAATGCACAATATATATAGGAGAAAAACATGTAAGCCATTATATTGCATGAGATAAGTAATGAACTTATATAATGTAAAGCTCAATGAAGTTTGTTAGTATTACTGCTTTGCTGCATCACTAAAGCAAAAAGGATAACAAAGTGACCCAAGCATACAACACAAGCCATGATCGGAAAATCTGAGAGCGATTTTGGAATTGAGATTGTGTTGGATGATGATGAGATAACCCAAACAACTTTAAAAAAAGCAAACGCTGTCATAACTGTTGCATTGACGGATGACACATAGTTAAAGCGACATGAACTGCTCAGGCAGCTGAGCTATACAGGATTCGGGGTATGGAATGGTGCTGACCTCCCAGGCGCTGGGTTACAAGAAATAGAGCTGCACTTTACTGTAGTGCCAGAGGCATCGCTGATGGATGATGCAATGCTGATGGCCCAGCAGGGAGCAGAAGGTTGGGGTCACAAATCCTTATGGAGAAATTATTTTAGAGCTGATGATATCAGATCGTCTTTCAGTGCCTAATGGACGGGCAGATAAATTGCAGTGTAGAAACAGAACAGAAGAGAGGATATGGAATTGCACTATGACGTAAGTCAGCCTCGAACCTGCATTCCATTGGTTCTTATGTGTCACATGCATGTGCACAACCCACTGCACCAGTGCTCAAATGAAAATTTTTTTTTACCGATTTGAATGTTATTTTTGTTCCTCTAAACATATCCACTCACAATGGCATTCGCATAGGATTCCATCTACCTCTGAACAATAGGGATTATGAAGCAGAATGTAGGGGATTTGGGAGACAAGTATTTTGATGATGCTCGTAAACAGAGAGGTGGCGCGATTCGTTTCTGTAAATGGTTTGCAGACGTGTGCGAATGTTCTTGTTCGGAAGGCAAATGTCATTTGATAGTGCTGGTTTTTATTGTGCCAAATATCTATATATGACAAGATAGACTTGATGTGTGAAGAGGAACCTGTCCATCAAAACCAAACCCAATGAAGAGTGAGCATAGAAGATATTCAAAATATGTATGACAATAAGTAAGCTGAATAGTATATGGGGATCGATATCAAAACATTGCTTTGTTTGCGTCCACAACAACGTTGGCTCAACCAATGGCATGACCTAAGGGCGTGGCATGTGAGGTTGTTAGCAAAACAATCATTATTTGTCGCTTCAGGTTTATTGAAAAGCTCAAAAAGAAAGGTTGTGTCACACGCCAACTGCAATATTTCATTATAGCTGATCACTCTATAAATAACCTCAATGCACGATAAAGAGAGAGTGGGTATTAGACCTTGTGACAAGTCTGTACAATAAAACGACTGTATGATTCTCATAAATTTAAAAGGAACAGCTGATGGGGGGAAGAGGTTGGGGTTGCCGTGGAGCGCTGACTCCAAGCTTTAAAAGGTTAGATGAGGGATGAACAGGGCTGGACCCTGGGGGAACTGGATTCCAGACCCCGGGAATAGTTCAGAATGAGCAGACTTTTAATCCCTGTTCCCTCTCTCGTTCTCTCTCTCTCTATCTCTATTCGCTCTATCTTTCATTCAGTGACTATATGACTGTATCATGCAGAGAATCTTTAGCATGAGCTCTTGTTTGTTTGAACTTTTGATCTCTGTGGTACATTATATCAAATGAAAGAGGGTATAACCTATTGCCACATATGACAGCAACACACAAATAGCATCACTCAGGAAAAACAACAAAACAAACCTATAATTATCTAGGCATGGAAAGCTTTGACTGTTACCTTAAGGTGAACGGTGAAGGAAACCCTACGTCTTAATCCACCGGGTGGGGGGGGGTGTACTGTATAACACTCTTCGGCTTTCATCAGTCAGTGTCAATTTCCCATATCATATAATGATAGCTCTCAGAGAAGACACATTAAATCTATCATCTGCTATTTCATTCCCTGGGCCAGCGAAGTTAGCGACACTTGCTTGTAAAATCAACTGTATAAACTTTTAAAGGGGAGGATGGCTAAAAATAAAAATATTGTTTACTCTTATTAAACCCATATCTTCCCTCCGTGACACGCAGTGTAAAAATGTATTCATTGTTACAAAGTAAGTGAATGGTGACTGACATCATCAGTGACATTCTAGATAACATCTGTTTATCTTCTACAGAAGCCAACAGATGTTATATAAGTCGAGCATAACATGACAGTGAGAAATGATAACCCTAGTTCGTATTCTTTAAATGCCAACTGTGTCAGTCTGCTTTACATTATCCCGGCAGACAATTGCATGTATTGGAAAATGCTCGTTATTAAATGAGATTTGAACTAAGTGGTCTATTTTAAGATGAAGGGGCGGTGACAACCGTTTGTCTGTGAATGGACGACATGAGCCTGTCTGTCTTCACGGCAGAAGCCGGGACAGCTGAGCATACCTGCTACTGCTGTGCTGCAAAAACAATACCTGTCAGGATTGTTGTTATCGTCTGGTGAGATAGAGGGGATCTCGAAATTGGCCACATGCCAAGCCAGTCAGATCAACAGTGACATAAATGGCTCTTTAATGGCTGGAAGGATCCACGTCATTCCCAATTCTGAGCTGAGGTGTCCACAGACATGACCTGGTTGGGCGTCATGCAAAGAGACAGAGAAAACATACAGTGTAAAAGAAAAAGCAATAGGAATACATTTGCATCTCGACTGAGTATGAGTAGTTTACCCAAAAAATTGTGCCCAGTTTACTTGAGGAGGAGTTTATTCAAGTAAATAAAAATTACTATAATCAAGTCAATGGGGACCGTTTTGGGGTAAACTACTCCTTTAAATGGATTTGCATCTTAATCTAAAATCGGTTTATAGAGTATCAATAATATTAGCATCAGTAGGGAAGTCAGTAAATTGGACTTCATTCACAACATTTCAGATACTCAAAATAATATATAAAAAAATGAATAAAATATGATTTGTAAAATCCACCCAGTAGAATAGCTTCTTAGAAAATACCTACAGGTATCAGAATGTGATGGCATCATAGGTAGCATTACTAATGAGACTAGCTCATAGCCCTACAACAAACCCTAACCCTAAAAAATAAGGGAGCTAAAATAAGGGTGCCATTAGAATAACCATTTTCGCTGTATGGTTCCATAAAGAACCTTTAACATCCATTCTTTATTTTGTCCAATGGCTAAAATCCTCAAGAACAAAATATTAATAAGCGGGGTGTACTAGCGCAGACATTTCTAAAAGAGTGAACTTTATTATTTTAATAAAAAGTATGAGACGTTTACAACCATTTTACAACCATTTTTACAACCATATTCAGACTATAAGCCTCCCTACTATGCATGCAAAATAGTATACTATACAATAAATGCAAACTGATAATATACTGACTGACAATAAACGAATTATTTCAATATATAAACAAACGTCAAATAAAAAATGGCTCGACAAAGCCGGCAAAGCAGGGAGGAAACAGAAAGCAGAGATGTCAAAAATATCAAGAGGCTAACGACGAGAGCACAGGTGTGAACATTGGCCCCATAACAGGAAAGCTCTTCACACTGGCTCCTGACAGCAGGGGGCAGGAATGAAGAGGTTTCAGCGAATGTCCTTTGTGTTCTGCTTAACCTGGCCTGGCATCCTCACAGAATTCACAGGAGCCTGTGCCAAGTTAGCAGGAGTAGGTGGCAGAGACAAAGCTGTTGACATTAACATCATGTAATAATCCAAAGGTTGTTCTTTTATAGTTTGAAAAACGACATAAGTGTGTTTCTATCGCCTAACCTGATATGCAGAGATAGCTACAAGTTAGCCATTTGTAGGTTAATATAATGTTATTTTATGTGTTTGAGCATCTTGGACAGCCTGGCACAGCAACACTGGTTGAGTCATGTCCGACTATGAGTGAAGGGTGTTGTGGAAACCTTATTACAAATATTAATTATTCGTGATTTTCTATTCCAACAAAAGCATGTTGTATTTTGTTTTTGTCTTCAAATTCGTAACCCAAAATCGTATTACTTGAATGATTCTTGTTTGCATTACAAGTTTAATTTCCAGTTTTTGAATATACCAGTCTCATAAGCAAGAAGTTGTAACTGTGTCCTCTCTATAAAGAGTCAGGCGCTAAAACCACGTGCTATGGTAATCTATAAATAAAACAGCAGGGTTATTTTCAAACTTTCATATCAGATGTGTGCACTCATTGATTATTTTTGGCTTTTCAATATTCTAATCATATTAGGCCCTCTTTCATGAACACTTTAATTGAGTATACTGTAATGCTGCGTCAACATATCACTGTTAAAACTGTTATGGCTTATGCACCAGCACTAACACAGTTCTGCTCTGACCTGGGTTTAAATGCTTTGAGTCAGTCAAGCTGTACTTGTACTATAAAACATGTGACACGTAGACCATTTTTGGACACTTAAACCACAGTTAAAATTATATTCATGTTATTTATATATATATATATATATTTAAATATAACATTTAAAACTAGGACAAAATGTCTTTGGGTTCCTTCTGGTTTAAGTGCAGCACCTGTTTGAACTTAAAAGGAAACTAATCCATACAGTACATCCACTAAAACCAAACCAAGATGTTGAAAGGCAGAAGCAAAAATAAAGAGATAAATATATATTTTCCATTGCTACCAGGTTTGAAATGCTGTTATGTAATTGAAGCCGAGTAAGACATTTTTTAAGTGTGGCCTAGGTGACCAAACACTTTTTGAGGCCAAAAATATTTAAAGCCTCACTTCAAACGTTCAGCAACAAAGAGATCTTACTGAATTGTTTTTATTTCTTTTCCTTACAGAAAATGGTGCACCTCAAGGTGAGTGGTCAATTTACTTGAATAATGCTGTTTGCCTTATCCTGGATCAGTTTTTCTGAGTGAATGGTGGTGAATGTTGCTTTGAAGTTACAACAGAACTTCCTCTTTCAGGAAACATCCTCTTTGAAAATATTCCAACACAAAGTTCTGGAAAAAAACATTATTTGAAAACATAGCACGTTAAAGAATGGTGTAGAGTAATAGTATATAATAAAAAAAATATTTAACAAAATAACAACTAAATGTATGTATAATGTACATTTAACCTGCCGTTGTCGCATATCAAAGCCTACAAAGTGACAGTATCACCTGACGTCCTTCATTTTGCTGTAGTAACTGGCTGACAGTAGCTATTCTGCCTAACTTAACTTTACTTGCTTAATACATAATTAAATAAATACATTGTAATGTCATGAAATATTGAAAATTCAAATTGTTTTATTGCTTTCATTGCAATTATTCAAATCTTTCCCTGAGAAAGTTTTTACAATGTGGAAAAAAATCACCTCACGACAAGGCGAACATCGCAAACTATTACAACATGACTTACTTGTTTGAAATCCAAGCTGTTTTGGACTAGCAAAGATAAAATCCTGAGTTACAATATGTTTGAAGGTCTACAGTTACTGAAAAAAGTGTGCTTTTAACCATTTATCACAATATACTCAACAATGTATGCTAACCTCACCATACCGACCGTTGGATGCTAACCGTTTCGGTCGCAAGATGGCGCCATTTACTGTTTAAAATATCCATTATGGCTAAAGCAACTTTTGGTAATACAAGCGAAAGTCAGGTAAAAATACCGGATTTATTTTTTAATTGTATGTTTTGACTATGTAGGTAATTTGCATTACATTGATTTAACGCCTGGCAGAAATAAAAGAGCGCGTGCTGCGAAGGCGTAACGTAAATTACGTAGATTACGTGCACATGAATTATGACGCATTTGACGCCAAATAATATATTTTAAAATATATTTCAAAATATTCAAAAAATGGCAAACAAAATATATTTGATAAAAAAATTGGAATATTTTTTCAAAAATATATTTTTCACCAGTATATTTTTGGTCATTTTTGTATATTTTGAAATATATTATAAAAATAAATACATTTTAAAGAATTATCCTACTATATTTACTTTGTTTATGTTATAAACCTGTAAACATAACAGTTTTAAAAAGATAAAAAAAATTCAACTTCAAAAATATACTTTATAAAATAAGCTTTTATTTAGCATTTATTTAAAATATATTTTGGCAAAGAATACTTTTTTGCCATATGAGATGTAAAATTATTTTACATTTTAAAATATATTTTCATGAAGGTTTAAACGAAAAATATATTTCCAAATTTAAAGCATTTCTTTCTACAAAATATATTCAGCATATATTTAAAATATATTTCTGGCCAGAGAAATGTATTTCTTTGCCGTATGGGGACTGCCTACAGACCAGTGTTAGATGTAAAGACTTTTATTATAGCAAAAGTGAAGTTTATAACTACAACGAAAACAATTATAATTATGTTACACTCACCAAAACCAGAATTTTCAATTTCTTTTGATTTGTACCTTGCGTTTCTTTCTCTATAATGACAAAGGACTTCATGCAGACATTTAAAGGATGTTTAAATATATATTTTGCTTGAGATTTAAAAATTATGTCCATTTTGTCTGTTTGTGTAAATGTCTATATTACGATGTAATGTGATTGCATTTATAATCCTATATAAATGGAACATTGTCTCTGTATACTGTATGTCCTTGAGTGTATGGTCTCCTGTCATCTTGCACATGTACTGTATGAGTCTGTATGTGCTGCTTCAAGCTTTGAAAGAGGCACTTGCCTTATGTCTGTCACGTACATAGAGAATTCAGCCCCTGTTGACACCCCAACCAAGAACTCGGTTGAATTGACCCGTACAGGTAGGTTTTCGATGACCCCGGTTTGTTTCCTGGTGTTCACCCCAACTCTTACCTCACGTGTGTGAGAGTGTATTTTATTTATCACTTTTTGCTCACTGTGATCGCAACAGGTAAATACATTTATCCCACAAAGCACACCAATACACAAATGCACACACACCCAAAAGGTTTACAACTATACAAACAAGCAAACAAAGACTTTGCTGGCCCAAGCTTAACCTACACCCGTGGCAGTGCTGATGCATGCTTTGCTTCGTGGATGGCAACAAAATTTGCTGTAGGCTATGGAGATGTTTAATGTGAAGGTACAGTATATCAGGAAGAAGCAAAGTATACCCCACAGAAACATATCAGTGCATACGTTTTTGTATATTAAACTATTACAGTTCACTTTGATCTAAAGTACAACAATGCAAGTCTGAGACCACAATAAATATAAAAGCACACAATTTCAGCATCTTTTTGCTAATTGATTTTCTTTGATTTGTCATAAATGTATATTTTTAAGCAATGCACACAGGTGTTTTCTGTGTCTGCAGTACTTTGCTTCTTTTGAAATGTAAAATCTCATAGATATACAGTGACTGGATCTGCATATGCCTCTATCTTGATCATATTCACAGGGAACTGAAAAATATTCCAAAAATTATTCACATAAACTCTGAAATAAATGCATATGTATACTGAAAATCACATATGCGTATTTCACTTGGACAAATCTAGTCACTATACATGTTTGTGAGTGTTTGCATGTTGTAGTTGGCTTCCTGATGTCTTACTGCTCTAGCCTGGCTGTGTTTGCTGTACAGAGGCTACAGTGGCAACCAAAGACACAGAGGCCATAGTCACTATCACAGAACCAGGGGTTTCCGAGGTTGCTCAGACAAAGCCAAAAGTAACCGAGGTGACTGAACTAAACCCATTAGTGGGTGAGGTCACAGACCCACAGCCAATAGTGACAGAGCCTGTTAAGAATGGTCAAAAGGAACCAGAGCCAATCGATGCTGTGATTCCAGTCGAGGTGAGTGGAGTAAAAGAGAAGACCGACACACCTCAAATAAAAGGTGAGTATTGATAAGCCACAATAAGTCATAATACTCTAATATTAGGTTATCAGTGTTGGGGAAGCTACCTTAAATATCAAAAATAGCAATATTTTAAGATGCACCCAGTCAACAGCTGTGTCCCAATTCAAGGGCTGCAACCTTATGAGCATTCAACCTTAAAAGGTGAGCACTCTGTCTTTCAAGGTGGAAGCCTCAGAAGTTCGCGAAGAGAACTGAAATGAGACGGTCTAACCTTCGGAGGACCCATAATTAGCGTCACCTGCTGCACGCGCCCACCTGCACGTTTCTGACTTATTAAAATAAATTTGACATCAGAAAAATCATTAATTTATTTTAGAAATATGACACGTGGATGTATATTAAACTATTCAACAGTATACCAAATTAATCAACCTTATAAATATACGCAACATAAAAAAAATATTATTAACACAAAACATAACTTATAATACTAGAAATTTTTTTTTCTGATAAATACACTTTTATTTAATAAAGGTTTTAATTGTTTATTTTAGAATATCCACCCATTATATGCAGCCGTTGCAGACGCGCAATGACTCTTGGGATATCCTCGGCTGTTAAGGATCCATTCGTTCTATCCTTAACAGCGCGGAGAAATGAGGACGCATTTTGAGGCTTCATCCTTTGAATTGGGACGGCCTTTTACTCATAGATATGTATATAAAGGCTAGATGGCTCGTCCGCGCTGATGGCCAATTGAGTGGAACGTCCGCATTTTGGCGGCCATCTTACGACAGGGCGCTCGCTCACTCGTAGCATTGAGTTTTAATGATGCAGGTACTTTTAAATGACCATAACTTGCTTAATTTTTTACCGATTTTCAAACGGATTGGTTTGTTATAAACGTCAAAGATGTACCTATGACACTGAATACGTATACTAAAAATAAATAAAAAATTCATGAAACATGTTAAAGCATCCAGAATTATAGCCACGTTAATAACGTTTGTAAAAAACCAAACCGTTTGTAAATCCGTCAAGAATTCAGCAAGTTACGAGCATTTTAGTTTGCGTATGTCACTCACCTTCCGTCCACAGCAGCAGGGAGCAGCACTATGGCAGCACTGACCTAAGATGGCCGCCAAGTGACGACACAGCTGACTCCGCCTTGAGCCATCTAGCCTTTATATACATATCTATGCTTTTACTGGCCTTAAGTCGCGCTGCTGTGACGCAATCGGTCTTAAAATACGTCCTTAGAAGGTCGCAGCCTTTGAATTGGGACACAGCTAACATCTTTTTAAGAAAGTCGCGTCACTGTGCCGCCATCTTTGCAATGCCTGTCAGATACTGTGCATGCTCAAACAATAGGGAGGGACAGTCGCAAAGAACAGGCGAGTCTGTACAGAGCCCCTCCACCAGAGGATTCTTTAACAGTTAGTGATAGGCTCTTTCAACTGGAGAGTGGGACTTATTTTGCTAGAGCGGCCATATTGATTGTTGGGATCTCCCCCATTCGTAGCAAAAGCAGTAACGCATCTTGTTATTATTCAATATTGTTGACTCAGTAATTTATGGGTTATGTTGTGTTTATGAAACACCTACTTTTCTATATCCAATCAATTCACATTGGAAAACACAAGCCACGCCCACTATTTTCCTTGTCTCTTCGTGATGACAACATGTAATCTAATTTTAACTCAAAGCTGTTCACGTCCTCGAACTAGGGATTATTATTATTAATTATAATTCATTATTATTATAATTACATCTACATATAAATTACATTTTAATGCTTCCGCTAAATATTGCAGAACACAAAAAGTGTGTCAACTAGAGGTCTTCTTTGGTCCATAAAAAATTTACCTTACCGAAAATGACCGAATCGCTTTTTACCTGAACTAGACATGCATACATATATTTTTTTACAAGAAAGACCCGTCCAGAGACAAACCTGAGAAAATTAGACCAGAGTCTGACCCGACCAAGTGGCATTTTATTTTTTTAACCCGACAGGATTTGTCTGCAGACTTTGTTTCACTTTGTTTGCAATTTGTCTAGCTGCTCCATTTATTTTCATTTGTTATCTGACGACGACACAGAGGTTACCGCTAAAATGTGCATTTAAAATTGATTGACAGGTCTGGCTCAATGACAACTAACCTACCAGTCATACAATGTCGCAAGCGCTCTTGGAAAACAGAGGAGGGTTTGGAAAAGGACTCGATGCACACACGCAAGATAGTCTGGGTCTTTTCGCGTCCATTTGGCAAAAACACATTCATTTTAAATTACCCAATGCCTCTAATATTACACCCGACCTCGGATCGGACCTCGGGTTTTCGGATCTAAGTGGACCCGTGGCGTGAAGACATCTAGTGTCAACTAACAATAATAACATACTGGAAGTGTTTGTGTGTAAGGTTGCAGCGAGCTTTCATAAAACTTGTAATTACGATATGGCGTGAACGCACCTATATTCTGTTTCACTCGAAAATACGCCACAATACTGACATTACTTAAAACATTACTTAGTGCAATATTGAGTCTAATATTTTTTTCTCTTGTAGAAAATATTTCACATTACATTGCTGAAAAGTGTAGTTGTCACATTGTACTGAACTCCCAAACTCTGCAAGTTAAATAGGATCTTGGTTATTTACGCTGGCCAAAAAAATGGTCAAAAAATGTTCCCAACCTGTCACTGGTACAGTCCCTTTGAAAAGGTCCTAATATTTCCCATAAAGGTGGAGAGATATACAGTAAATGTGGTACCAATTTGTACCTTTTAGGTACTTATATGAACTCTTTAGGTGCAGAGGTGTTTTCTTTTTGAAAGGGTACAGGCCCAGTGACAGCTTGGCACCATTTTATGACCACTTTAGGAGGGTATACACATGTAGTCTCCATACACTAAATTTACTAATAAATCCAGATCAGTCTTTTCGCCACAAGTCACTTTTAAACTCTCATTTGTGTGCAATAACACTAATGGCATGAATTCAGACAACAGCCTGTTACCAGTTCAACTGCAAAACGGATGACTATGAAAGTTGTATCAATGTATGGTTTAAGTATGGGTATGTATGTGTGCTTTGTTAGTGTTGAAGCCCAACACTTGTATGTGTATGCGATAGCATTCAACGAACCTGGACCTGAAATCTGTTCTAGTTGTAATAAAATATGAACTTGCTATTCTTTGCTACCGTGTATTGTAAAATGCTCATGAGTTTCACCAGCAAGTCAAAGAGTCATGCTTCCATTCACGTGTGTTGCTTCCTGATTTGGCATGTTGACAAGCATGCGTTTTTTAAACAGGGCTTCTTTTTGCAAAATATCTCATTGCCACATCCAGGAATAGTTGACCAAAAAAAGTGAAAGATTTGTCATTATTGGCTCACAATCATTTTGTTCCAAGCCTTTATTACAAAGGCTGTCAGTCTTTAAAACGTTTTGGTTTACCATCTCATTGGAACAAAATAAAGCCAAGTTAATGATTACATTTTTTTGGTGAACTGTCTCTTTAAAAACCATACACATATATGCACATCTACATCTAAAGACCCACTTAAGTACTGTAGGCACATAACATTCATATCATGTCTGACATAATTTCATTTCAAAAGCATCTTCATTACCCTGAACCCTACCATGGTTATTTTACCCAGGATTTGATCTCTTTTAAGTGGGGTCGCGTTTCAATAAACTGTCATCTTTCATGAAATGTGCAAATGCATGTTGTCTTGTTTTATGCTGGATTTGGAGCTCAGTGATAGGACGGTGTTTGTGTCAATCACACCTTTATTTCAGATAAAGATGGTGATGTCACCGCCAGCACTCCATCACCTCCACCTCCAGCAGGTTGGTAACCATGACAACCCACCATCAACACTTCACTCCTGTTATTTACTAATGATGTTCCATTGAAATCATCAAAAGATCTCAAGATGGAAATAGCACAGAAACAACAGCACAGATATATTTAATACATAAAAAATATTGAAGTATGTTAACGTATAACTAAAGCTTTCACAAAGTAATGTATGCGTAAACACACATACAGTACATGTAATGTTCATCAAGCACTCCTACAAGCATTCAAACCCTATACACAAAAACTTTACATCTATATAAAGGAAGAGATGTGGAAGACATCTTATGTGTATAGATACATGAAAACATGCTTGTATAGAAATGCATAGTTCATTTATCTGTATATAATATCATCACATATGTTTTTCTATTTTGTTGTAATATATCACTGCTATGTGATAAAAAAAAAACATGTCTTTGTCACATTTTAATAATGGCATGGCGATGTAAAAAAGTAAGTTATTCTACAAAACAAACATTTAGATAATAATACGAAAAAAACAATCGCCAAACAGTCCTTCCCTCTGACAAAATAAAAACAGATTCTGATGAATAATATTTTGTTTTCTTTCACAGAGCATGGCAACGTACCCAAGAAACTTTCTATTGACCTTCCTAGTAAGAGTCTTTTATTAATTAATGCCTGATAGTATTTATAGTCACGTATGACTGACTATCAAAAGATACGTTTATTTTTATAATATGTGTAAATCTAATTATTATATTAAGCAACTAGGTTCAAGAGCAATGAGGTTATTTATATAGATTCATAAAATAACTTTTACCAGGCTTACTTGTCATACGTACTTGTACTTCTGCCTACATTTCTGCTAAAATACAACGCATTTCATCAAAATGTCCACTAGAGGCATTGTTTCTCCATTTCTAAGCGACTTACAGTGTCCTTATGGTTTAATTTTATGTAGCTGACTAAAACATACAAATGTATTTTGATTACGTATTACTGTCCCTTTTGTAAGTCACCACTATGCTTTATGTTAACAGCAAGTTTTTGATCTACCTCGATCAATCCTGACATTAACGACATCAAATGTTTATTTGCCACAGAAGAATGTTCTCCAAAAATGTTCAGTATTGTCTGCTTTGTAACCTTGAACGAACCCGCATCAAAACCATAGATCGAAAAATAGCGCCTCAGTGCCCCTAGTGGACACAACCAAAAGATGCAGCGATATTTATCACAATAAATGTAGGCCTATTTCATGTTATGCAGAAATATAGGCAAATTGAAATGAGCCTGTGTTGACTTTTAAGGACGTGCACACCAAAGCATTTCAACGCGGCTGAAAACAACTTTAGGCACTTGCCAGCTTTTTTTTCAGCTGAGCGCTTAGTTTGCTCTTACACTTCTGCTTTGTTTATCAGTTGTTGAGCGATGCGTCGGTTGGTTGTTGGGATATTTGTCCCACCCCCTCCACTGTGATTGGACGGCCGAGTGAGAAGTGACATTGAAGAGCTGAGCATTTCACCCAAAGCATTTCACCCATTTCAACTCTCGGTGCTCACGCTAAGTGCGGAAAAAATGCTGAGTGCCGCTGTTCAGGGCAGACAAAACCCGCCAGCTGCTGGCGCTTTTTAAAATCGTGACGCTTCCACTGAAACTATTAAAAACATACATGGGCCACCAGCGTAAACGCCTTGGTGTGCATGCCCCCTTAAAGTACATTAACTCTTTCCCCGCCAGCGTTTAAAAAAAAGTTGCCAGCCAGCGCCATAATTTTTTATGATTTTTACAAAAGTTTAATGCCTTCCGGAAAGTGTTCTTCTTTAACCTTCTAAGACCTGGATCACTTTTTTTGTTGTAATACTTAATTTCGTGTAACTGGAACATGTTGTACACAAACGTGAACAATTACACTGCTTCATGTTTAATGAAAAATAATTGGTTATTACATTTATTAGTCCTTCCTAACCCCAAAACAGCTGGAAGAAATCTGAAAAAAAGACAACCCAAAGCTCGGGTCTCAGGAGGTTAAATATATAAACATACAATATATCAAAGAACAGACTTTGCTTTCAAAAAAAAAAAAAAAATTGTTTCATCCTACCTTAATTTGTTCTCTTTTTGTCACCTCTCAAATATGGGTAGGTTTCTTCAAAAATACAAAATTTTGAGCAAAAAGTTGAGATCATTGTGTTTTGTGAAGGAATTTTGATAGAGATCCAGAGCAGTCCTCAAACCATACACGGAGTTTGAACCATTTGCCCTAATGGGATACTTCCGGGTGTTATAAGTTGGGTAAGAGCACCACCTGGTGGATAAAGGCAAAAATATGGATTGCCGGAAGAACTCGTCATTGGCAGGAAAGCATTTTCTCTTAATTGACAAGTTAACTCGTCAATGGCGGGGAAAGACTTAAATGTAAAACCCGCTCCAAAACATAACCTATTATTTATGTCAAGATGCTAATAATTCAGCCTGATCTCAAGAGATTCGTACATATTTTATGAGTTGGCTAATTCGCATGAAGTTAATCATGCAAAAACATATGATTGTCATAAAAAACTATAAAGAAACCCCACCTCTAACCCCAATGTCACAATGTCATCATACAAATTAATATGAATTAGCCACCTCGAAAAATGCGTACCAACTACCATGAGATAGCATTGGATAATTTATACCAAAAAATGTTTTCCAAAGTGACAAACCCGATTGTGTTTGTTAAATAACAACTACTAGTTGTAAAAGTAATGTAGACAACTAAATGTTAATAATTAAAAACCATATGTCAAAATTCCACAAAGGTCACCATTAACAATCTTGTCACTGTTTTCCCTTTGTGTTTTTATGTTGGTTTCGTGTCCTGTGTTAATTGAGTTTAACACAATGGGTTTCACAGTAGTGTCTTATAATGTGCTATAAATGTATTTTTGTCTCTGTTTAGATGATAGCCACCCTGAGTCAACCAGGGGGAGAAAAGACTCAGGTAATTCAATAACCCCAGTAGCTTTTAACCGTTCTTTAGAAAACTGTGGAAACACAGTCGGCAGTATAAAGACTCTAAATGTAGTTAAAATAAAATGAAAAACTTTGGCCAAATCCCATTTCTATTTTATACCCCTTCACCTACACCTACATCTAACCCTTTCCATTTCCCCTTAAAACACAGTGGCAAGTGGAGTGGTGAAAATATTTCCTTAAGAAATCAGACACCACTACTACATGTCACACGTCATTATATGTCACTTGTGCACCTTTGTTGTTTCTGATATATGGGGGAAATTTTCCATACCCCTTTGTTTGAAGCAGGTCCCCAAAAATGTTTGATTGGCTATATGTCCCTTCCCCCTACCTCTTTAACCAAAAGGGAATCAAGAGCCTACCTCTTAACGTGAATGCGCAATATAGACGGGTTGGGGCAAAGCCCAGTGGTAAGGGACAGAAATGGGATTGGGTCTTTATTTGCCTGATTTTCCCACAATGGAGAGCCAAATGGATCCTGAAAATATTTGCGAATGAAAGTCTATTTGGATAAAAGCAGTCCAATGATCTTGAGCGAGAAGAAACATTATTTCCTAAAACATAATAATCTCAAATCCCTCTATGGATTGTTGGGATCCATGGCGTTTTGGAGATCATACTTCATGGGAAAATAAATATCACCGTTTAGATTTTTATTCGTAGGATATTTTAACTCATTGACCATTTACTAAAAACATCTGTGAAATCTCAATGAGCAAATGTTTAAGTGGTTTTACGATGTATATTTAAAATATGTTAACTGATTCTCTCTTTTCCTTCTTAAGGGTCAATCAATGTTGTTAAATGTTGATGCTTTCCATGTTGCTAAATGTTTTGTGATGGCATTGTGTGATACTGACGTGTCTTTGTGTGTTTGTTGAGTACTTATGTGAGTGAGTGAGTGTGTATGTATCGAACTGGGTGAGTGCTAAAGAAAATCATATGATTGTAAAATAATGGGTGAATATTTAAATATTTATCTTAAATGACATTTGATAACTATTTTAATGTAATCTATTGAACTTTTATAATGTTGTTTGCTAACTTTCTTGATGAAAGTTATTATGAAGTTATTATGTACGAGCAAGATAAAAATCTCTTTTTCCTGATTGGTCAGTGTGGTCTGAGGGGGATGGCCAACCTCCTGAGGAAATCGACAAGCAGGATGCTCAGCCCTTGTCAACTCTGTTGACTGAAAAGCCTCAGAGTGGCTCCGTCAATGTAGGTCAGTACATGAGAATGATTTCAAGCATTACCAATAATACTATTTATGTACCTTTTAATATTTGCTAAACCTTCCCAGCAAGCTATTTGGGCTAAAACCATGCTAAATTTGGGCTGTCAGTGAAAATCTAATAGACGTCTACCATAGCCCAAGAATAGACGATACGTATAAGTTTAAAACAAATGAAAGCAAACACCTTGAACACCTGTTGACTTTGCCTACATGTTGGAATATCATACATCTTTAAGTTATTTTGGCAAAAATGGCATGTAACCAAATTCAAGGCTATTTAGGGTAGAAGTGGGTTACTCATAGCCGGTCTATATCGGGTCTATAGTTAGCCGTCATTTTAACGTCTTGGTTTTTGCTTGCTGGGTTGGGGGTTCCAACTGGTCTGTAGCTCCATAAAACATATGTTATATTTCTATAAATAGGTGGAGACATCACCTTCATTGCTAAGGTGGAAGCCAAAGACTTGCTTCGTAAACCAACCATTAAATGGTTCAAGGGCAAATGGATGGATCTGGCTAGCAAGACCGGGAAGCACCTGCAGCTCAAAGAATCATACGATCGCGCAAACAAGGTGATGTCGTGTTTAATGCTGTAATAACCACCCTTTTTTGAGTCAACTAATATTTATAAGTTGAATCAACTTAAAATTTTAAGGCAACCAGGAAACTTACTTTTTAACTCATTCCCCACCAGCCATTTTTTGAAAAGTTGCCTGCCAGCATTTTTTGTGATTTTCACCGAAGTTTCACAAAATGCCTTTCAGCATATTCTTCTAAAAATATATAAATACCCAAATATATAAAACGTAAGAACAGACTCTCTGCTTTCAAACAAACAAACAAAACGGGAAAAAACATTTCATCCTATCTATATTTTTTTCTCTGCTTATAAACTCTTAAACATGGATTTTTTCTTTAAAAATATATTTTTAGCAAAAAGCTGAAATAATTGCATTTTTATGAAGGAATTTTGTTAGAGATCAGATTCAGAACGATTATCAATACACAGAGTTTAAAATGAGTAAATAACGTTTTTGCTTCAGTTTTTTTTTTAGAAATTAGGTAAGTCCGCTAGTGGATAATCGCAGTATTGCAGATTAACTAAATATTAATCAGAAACAGGTCTTTTTTTATGCAAACATTTTCTCTTAATTGACGAGATAACTCGTCAATGGCAGGAAAAGAGTTAAGTTAAACCAACAAATCTTTTTTTGTTTCTCCTACTTCTGTAGATTCACACTTTTGAGATGCGCATCATCAAGGCTAAAGAGACTTATGCAGGAAATTACAGATGTGAGGTCACCTACAAAGACAAATTTGACAGCTGCTCATTTGACCTGGAGGTCAAAGGTCTGTTTTTTTGCTTTTTTAATATGGGGTTTGCATACATGTTATTCCTTTTATTCACATTTCTTTTGTGTTTTTAGAAAGCGCAGATTCTCAGAGCCTTGAT
Organism: Paramisgurnus dabryanus; assembly: GCF_030506205.2. Taxonomy (NCBI): domain Eukaryota; kingdom Metazoa; phylum Chordata; class Actinopteri; order Cypriniformes; family Cobitidae; genus Paramisgurnus; species Paramisgurnus dabryanus. The sequence continues at coordinate 34,741,016 of NC_133337.1, read as the reverse complement.
ATCCGTTCAGCTTTCAAAAGAAGGTAAAGCAGGATCACGTTCAATGGCAATATTATCTTCTATTAAGGGAAAAATTCATGAGAAATCAACGATTTGTAAAGATGTAGCCTTTTCCTAAATATTATCAAGCAATTCAAGTACTTGAAACTTTAGTTTTATAGCAAAAAGGTCCTAATATGTACCATTTTGTATACAGATGTGTAACTTTGTACCTTTAAGGTACCAATATGCACCTTTTAAGTACAAAAGTGAACTTTTTGAAAAGGTACCGCCCCAGTGACAACTTTTGTACCTTTTTTCTGGGAGTGTTTTATTTTATATTAAATTAAATGAAATTAATTCCTACTTGATTTATTATATGAAAATAATAAGCATTCACTTCCAGTGTAAATCTGAGGATAAAATATATCCTTTGAATGTGTAATAAATTAAAACAGGACGTTTTCTCCAAGTAATCCTCAACAAACCAATGGTTTGATGAATAGCAGGATTACCAGAAAGTTCTCAGTTAACAATTTGAAAGATGTTTTGATTTGTTAACAATCTGAAAGATGTTTACCAGCAAAACCAACCCTTCGACCAAACAACATCTCAACCAAACTAAGCCAATCCAAACCAATGTGTTGGATTGTCCGAAGGCAAATGCCTGCACTGGAAACTTCAACCAACAACAATGTGTTAGAAAGCAACGCATACTATCCAAGTTCATACTGCTCTCCCAAAACCCCCACACAACAACATTGGGAGATTCAGTCATGAGACCATTAAGATCATTCTTGATAGCTTGTGCACAAATCAGTTCGCCCAAAGCCAGTGGCCACAAAGCGAAAGGTTTTTTGTGTACAGCTCAATCCTGCATTAGACTCTAATGCACGGATTGCAGGCTCTTGCGTTGTTCTAGCATTGTTTGACTTTTGTGTTTGTGATATTTTGTGATTTACTTTCCATTAATCTCCTCTTGTTAACAACAGCACTGACGGCCAGGAGGATGCAGGGGAGCTTGACTTTAGTGGGCTTCTCAAACATAGGTGAGAACTCTAGCCTGGCCCCCAAGGGTCCAATTTTTGTTCTTTTTTGTTTTTTTTTGTTCTTAAGCCCTGACAAGGGTGTCTAATTCTTTTGTCTTTTTTTCACCGTTGTTAAAATCCAACAGTATCTTTTTACATTATTTAAAGAAACTATTTCTTTATACCATTGTGACATCACACACCTGGCAACAAATAAGAGTCTCTACCAGCATTGACGTCAAGCATGATGTCAACATCATATACAGTATGTTGCTTTCACAGTGCATTACCAAAATGTTGGTTATATATATTTTTTAAAAGTACGTTTTTGAGGTTGCCTTATAATTTTGAGTTAATTAAACTTAAAAATATTAGTTGACACAACAATGTTTACACTTTTTTGAGTTAACTAATATTTTTAAGTTGAATTAAGGCAACCAGGTAACTTACTTTATAAAATAATCCATGATACAGTACAGTACTGTACATAAACAGTAATAATCTAAAAAGCCATGAGAGGCAGTGCATATGTAATATATATATTTTTTTGGCTTGTTTTCGGTGATCAGTGGCAAAAGCGCTTAGATCAATACATCAATGTTAAATAAGCAGTTGCATTGATTAGTAATAATAAGGGATTTAGTTTATGTCTGTGGGTTGTTTGCGGCCGCCAGACAACGTAGCAACTTTGTACATTATTAACATTTTTCACTGACAACAATTTAAATCATTTAAAGCTGAATCATTATTAACGCCACCTTCATTTTTCGAGTTTTGCCCCTGGAAACATCTTTTTTCTTTTTGCTTTTAAGTTTGCTCTCAGGTAAAAACTGCACAGGTAAAGCCCTGCATAACGAAAAACAGTTCGAAAATTATTTTGGTTTTTCTTTTTCTCTTCCCCACACATTCAGACAGCAGAGGTTAGTATTGTAGGTAACTAAAGCATTAGACCTTATGAGCGGTGAGTATAATAATCCTGTAGCTTCCCAAGCATGTATAGGAGCTGTAATGTACAAACAAGAGTGTTGGCCTAGTGTAGTACGGTAACACTTTATTTAAACACAGCGTTCATAAAAGTTTCAGCAACACGACGAAATGATGGAAATGACCCTGACATTGCATCATTTACGAGTACGGTTGTTGGATCACTTTGTCATGAAGCTGTAAATAGTGTTATCACTACCTTTGTTAATGAATCAACAAGCAACAACAAGCATACAACTGCAAGTGGCAACCTTTAGTGTTCTTAATACCTGCCTGAATGACTGCAACTACAAGAAAACTACAAGCACACGTTAAAAACGTGAAAATAATAATGTTGTACTTCCTGACATTCGAGAAATGTCAGTGTAAAGATCGGTCTGAATGATGAACTAATTTAACAGTCTCACGTCCTGATCATGTTTAACAACTGTGTTATAACAACTCTATTCACTTCTAATAAACCCTAAACTTTAATCATAACCCTCATTCAAAAATAAACCTATGTAATACTCTATATGTTTAGACAGGATTCCTGCAAAGAGATGGGAAGAGTTTGGACGTTGCTAATTCTGAGTAGATTCATACTTCCGTTTTTAGTCATTTTTGCTTTGCACATTAATCATGAGTCCTGATACACATAATAACCCTAAAATAATGCACCAATAATGCATGCCATAATCCTTTTCAATTATAGCACAACTGAAATGTTGTAACTCGTTTTATTCCAAACGAGCATTATAAAGTGAATATATTTATAGCATAGGCTATATACACAGGAACACTGCAAAAAAAAGATTTTCATTAATTTTTTTTAGTATTTTTGTCTTGTTTTCAGTAAAAATATCTAAAAATTCGTAAATTACGATGCTTTTTTGATGACCAAAATGACCCAAGAAAATAAGTCTAGTTTTTAGACCAAAAATAAGAAATGTAAGTGATTTTGTGCATAAAACAAGCAAAAAATCTGCCAATGGGGTAAGCAAATTTTTCTTGAATTTAGTGTTTAAGAAAAATGTTCAAGATTTTTTGCTTTGCTTTTTTTATCACTTAAATTTGATATTTTTGGTCTAAAAACTAGACTTATTTTCTTGAGTCATTTTGCTCATCACGAAAAAGCATCTTAATTTAAGAATGTTATGATATTTTTACTGAAAACAAGACAAAAATACTAAGAAAATGTTTTCTTGAAAATCATTTTTTGCAGTGTATCGTTTAATGCATTTATTATTCCATAAATCCATAAGAGTTTTTTTTATTATTCGAAACATTTAGAGTTAAAAAGCTAAATGAATATATACTGTAAATGAAAACAAATGAAATCGTGCATATTCATTGATTTTGTCTTCCATGATTTTTCTTACAATATAAACAAACAATGATGTATACAAATACCGTCATTAATTTGTTTAATCCATCAACACATCTTAAAGGGACAGTTCACCCAAAAATTAAAATTCTGTCATATTTACTCACCCTTAAGTGGTTATAAACCTGTACAAATTTCTTTATTCTGCTGAACACAAAATATATTTTAAACTAAACTGTTTTAGAGCACCACTGACTTCCATAGTATTTTTTCCTACTATGGAAGTCAATGGTGCTCCAAAACGGCTCAATTACAAACATTCCTCAAAATACGGTATATTATTTGTGTTCAGCAGAACAAATAAATGTATACAGGTTTATTACAAGTTGAGGGTGAGTTGTTTTTATTTATTTTTGGGTGAACTATCCCTTAAACGGATGCGTTTAGAATCTGTATCCAATCGATGACCCATAGTAAATATAAAAAACCTGTGTCCTCCCCAACATTCTTTTATAAACACAGTACTGTACGTCCCACCCATGATCATGTGGTCCAACCCACCCTGTAAAACCAGCGAGCCATTTCTTCCTGTAACATCTCACCAATGACATACAGACACAAGTAGATTGTTTCAGCCCATCTCTTTGTGTGACATGTCCTGAGGAACCAAAGGCCAATAAGTGGTCTCCGTTCTCATATTAAAGCCTGTAAACACCTGGTTCCTCACCACATGTTAGGAGAACCTCTGCGATGACCTTTGACCTCACACTTTTTTAATTGCTCTGTGGCATCAGGGAACATAAGCAACAGGATGATACCCCCGAGGTGGACGTGTGGGAGATTTTGAAAAACGCCAGACCAGATCAATACGAGAAGATTGCATTCGAGTACGGCATTACTGATCTCAGAGGTCTGCTGAGAAGGCTTAAGAAAACCAAAAAGGAGCCGAAAAAGAGTGAAGGTGCTTATTTAAACGCGTTTCAGTTTGTCATTGTTATATAATGATTTAATTTTCAATATTTGTCATTATTGTAATGTAATAGTTAAACCAGTAACACTTTACAATAAGGTTGTATTTGATAACATTAGTAAATGCATTAACTAACACGAACAATACTGTATAGTTTTTTTTTAGCATTTATTAAGCATAATTCTTGTTAATGTCAGTTCATGTTGGTTCATGATGCATTAAAGGTGCAGTGTGTACATTTTACAAGGATCTATTGACAGAAATGCAATATAATATACATAACTATATTATCAGTAGTGTGTAAAGACCTTACATAATGAACCAATATGTTTTTATTACCTTAGAATGAGACGTTTTTATCTACATACACCACGGGTCCCCTTACATGGAAGTCGCCATTTTGCGGCCCCATGTTTCTACAGTAGCCCTAAATGGACAAGCTGCTCTACAGGACGTGTTTTGTCACTATGTTGTCTCGGACGATGACATGTTTGTCCAGTGGCGGCTATCGTAGCTTCACTATGTGTTTCGAAAGGGAGGGGTGAGCGGTGGACTGAGCCGTTGGTTGCAATTTGCAACCTCCTTTAAAGATTCAGTGTGTAGACTTTAGCGGGCATCGAGTGGTGAGGTTGTGTATTGCATCCCTACTTTTCGAAGCACATAGAGAAGCTATGGTAGCCGCACAGGACAAACATGTCATCATCTGAGACAACATAGTGACAAACGCTCTATAGAAAAGTTTGTCCGTTTAGGGTTACTGTAGAAAAATGAAGGCACAAAATGGTGGCTTCCATGTAAGAGGACCCGTCGTGTGTGTAGATAAAAACTGCTCATTTTAAGGTAATAAAAACAAAACAACAAAACCTTCATTTTGTAAGGTCTTTTATACCCCACTGAAAACACAGTTATAATTAATATATATATGTTAAAATTTACACACTGCACCTTTAACTAATGTTATCGGCTACAAATTTTGATTTTAAAAATGTATTATTAAATGTTGAAATTAACATGAACTAAGATTAATATATGCTGTAGAAGTATTGTTCATTGATAGTTCAAGTTAGCTATATGCATTAATTGTTAACAAACTCAACTATATTGTAAATTGTTACTGTAAAACCTTTTGAAGAATCGTTTGTTATATAGCTAATGAATTATTCAATTGTATTTGGTTAAATTACAATTTTAGTTGAAATGCTTTTTATTCTCTGCAAATTTTCTCGGTAGCATTTGCTAAAAGATTAGATCCTGCATATCAGGCTGACAAAGGTGGAAAGATCCGGTTAGTTGTGGACCTTGCCGACCCGACTGTGGAGTTAAAATGGTACAAGAATGGACAAGAGATTCGCCCTGCAACAAAGTAGGTCACTTTCTATTGCCACATGTAATTTTTTGTGCAGTCACACTGCGTTTCTTCCTTCGTTTATAAAAAAGAGGACACAAAAGTTTATTTGGAGATGACATACCCTTTGCACAGACACAGGTCAATCATCATTATTTCATATCTGGCAGACGTGTAACATTCTTTAAACCAAAATCTGTAATGTTAATTTTCAGAAATGTTTAAAGAAAGTTATGTGTGAAGCTCTCGAGCTACATTTGAAGTTTTAAATGTAGTGTACAACGAGTAATAACAAGTCTGTTAATCTACAGGGAAACTGCACTACCACCCTCACAGGTCTTTAATAAAATAACTACAGCTGATTCTGTGAATAATTCACATTTATAATCTGCAAAAAATGAGTCTCACTGTTGTCGTACATTTTATTTTTTACATGCTTTAAAAATGCTTGAATGTAATTCCCTCAGTATAAGCAAATCTATGAATTTGCAAATAAGGCTCCGCCTCTACTCAATTGAACAGCTTGGACCATAAATATGACTATGCTAATTAGTCCCCGCCTCCACCTTGTCATACGTGAATAAAAGAATAAAAGAGAAATGATGAATGATGATGATACGTGTAAATATATGCTAATTAGGGTAGTTTCAGACACATGCATAATGTGAACTGCGCATTTTAAGCGCTAATGTTTACAGGTTAAACTATTACACGCTGCATGTGAGTTCAGCACATGTGAGTTCATGAGACGACTTTGGAAAACTCAAATATTATGGATAAAATACTCAGCATCAGTAATGGTGTTAAAGGCGCAAAAGAGGATGTTTTTCGTTGACTGAGAATCCAAAAACGGTTACTGAGTTTTTTAAATGAGCGCATGCGTAAGAACAGCCTCCCTCCTTCACGGCTCATTTCTAGGGAACGCCTTCCAAAACTCGTGCACGAATATTTGAACACAAGTATTTGTTTACCATCGGCATATGCTGTGTCGCGTCAGTGAATTCATTATGTGAAATGATTTGATAATAAACAAATAAGACGTTAAAACGTTAGGTCAGTCGACGCTACTCCCATTTCAACTAGCATTTAGCAGAATGGTCACTGCCTTACAACTACAGTACAAGAACAACGTCAATATACTTGAATAACAGTACAACAATAATTATTCCCCAAAGAAAGAATAATCACTGTTACCTGTCGGGAAGAATTTTGCGAACTGCACGTCTGTCTTGACACCTCTCTGTTCCTTCATTGCTCTCCAGTTCCTTCAAATGTTTCTCCAATAACGACTTTGTTTACATTACGTTCTTCTGACAATTTTCTCCTATTCCCAGCGGCTTAAAAAAGTCTTTCTTTTGCGTCCTCCTTCGAGTTTCTTCTCTACCGTGGTGCAAATTCGAGGAGGAAAGCAGGATCGACAATGAAAACAAACCGAAACTTAAGACGGCGTTTCATGCGCTATGCGCATGCGTCACCTGTGTAAAGTTACTGGAGCGCGCACGTCTCTCACAAGGATCGTAATGGCAGTGATTGACAAGCCAGAGGGCCAATCGCTTATGCGATGACCGCATGAGCAATTGGATGATGTTTTTAAGGCCCTATCTTGTGCACAGATGACTTTTATTAATATTATTACTTTCAGTGCAGCTAATAAATAGTCTTTTATCATTTAGTAAAGACAGTTTCAAGTAATATTGCAAAAATGTATAAAACAAACATCCTCTTTTGCACCTTAAAATGATGAATTGGCACATGGGTTGTCTTAAAGCATATTAAAAACACCACGTAGACATATAAAGAACAGTAAACATTTGAATTTCACCACAGTGGGACTTATAATTTTGAACATCTCCCCTCTATATTTGCTCAGAGGTACTAAATTAAAGCCATTTGGGTGGTCGTTGCAGTTTTCTGGTCGCTTATCCTCAATAATGCTTATTCCACACTTCTCTGTTTTTCGGAGGATTTTCTCTCTCCCTCTCTCTCTCTCTCTCTCCCAATTGTAACATAGCATGATGTCTTTCTGTTCTTTCTGTCTGTTATGCAATGATGAATCCACCTTTCTACCATTACATCCACCTCCACCATCAACATCCTGTGTCCGGGTCTGTTCTGGTTCTTCCATTCACCATAAAGTAACCGAAAGTAAGTCTGCAACCTCTGGGACTTTGTATTCCTGAACCAATGAAGTAATCTCCATTGAACATTATGTTTGTGATGGAATGCTGATTTATCTATGCTAGGATTTGTACTCAATTGTAATGAAACAGGATGCATTCATGCATTCAAAAAATGCAGTGAAATGGATGAGAATACGTGAATGTGGTTAAAAAAACATTTCTTTTAACTTGACACTGTTGAATAAACAGGTCACAATGGTAAGCAAATGGTTAAAAAAATACAAAGGATATACATATACATTTAGCAGTTGCTTTTATACAGTTGTTTACAAAGTGGCTTTATTTCTTTAATGCATACGGTTTCTGATAAATAAATCAAGTAAAAGTGACACGTAAAAATAATAGCTTTGCTTTAATACTTTGTTTCATAGTAATAAAGCATGCAAGGTAAAAATAAATAACATTTGTGATCTTAATTCATAATAGGTAACAAATGAATTCTCTGTGCAGGTATATATTTGAGTACATAGGCACCCAGAGGGTATTGACTATTAATAATTGTCAGTTGAATGACGACGCTGCCTATTCAGTCTCGGCAGGGGAAGAGAAATGCACCACTGAATTGTTTGTGAAAGGTATGAACACCCTGACAGCCAATCACTGCTCAAAGAAAAGTTTGATTGACATAATCAACGACTCTGCAACCTCCTTGTTCTAGAAAGTATTTGATTGAATAATCTGATATACATGGATTAATTTACTTGTTATATAGGTTTTATTAAATAGTAAAAGGGAAAATCTGTAAATCCAGACTAAAGTCTCATAAACTAATTATGAGTTTAGGAGCATCAAAGTTTGATTTTACTTTAATTTCATTCTGACATGACTTTACTCAGATACAAGGTTATTTTTGCACAAAATGTTTCAAGACGATTCATTGCAGAAAACAGTAGCAGTCTTTTTTATAATCTAACCCATGTCTTTTCTTGTCCTCTTGCAGAATTGCCCGTGAACATAGTGAAACATATTGAACCTGTGAAAACCACAGTGAATGAGAGAATTGAACTGGAATGTGAGGTATCAGAGGAAGGGGCGAACGTTAAATGGTACGATTGTTAAAGGTTTCGTCTGTTTGCATTTCTGTATAACAAAAAAACCCTTTACTTAATATTCTTCTTGATGTCTATGTGATGCAGGATGAAAAATGGAGTGGAGGTTCCCACGGGGGTGCGATCGCGGTACCGTGTAAAAGTTGATGGGAAAAAGCACTCTCTAATCATTGAAGACGCGTCTTTAGAAGACACTGGCACATACTCCATAAAGGCCACTGGAGGAACCTCTGAGGCTAAAGTTCAAGTTGACTGTATGGAAATATAGTTTTTTCACTTATGGAAATATGAGGCAAAAAGCAGATCGATGAGACTTAGCAAATGCACAGTTGCATTCTTTCTATGCCTGAGAAAAAAAGTTAAAAAAAAATTCAAAATGTTTTGAAGCCTTTCAAGTATTATAATACTATATATTTAAACGCTAAGTTGCTGACCAAAAGCTAACATGAATTGCAGATACATTGACAGTTGCTAGTAGCTACACTGTCAGAAAAAAAAATGTCAAAAAAAGGTCCCTTGCTTTCACTGGGGCGGTATCCTTTCAAAACGTACACCTTTGTACCTTGTAAAGAATTGATATTTGGTACATATTGGTACCAAATTTATACATATATGTACCTAAATAGTACATATTAGAAAGGATACTGCCCCAGTGACAACTTGGGACAATTTTGTGACCATATTTTTTCTAACAGAGTATACAATTCAAAAAAATTAAAGTGATAGTTAACCCAAAAATGAAAATAATGTCATTAATGACTCACCCTCATGTCGTTCCAAACTCGTAAGATTCCATTCATTTTCAAAACACAGTTTAAGATGTTTTAGATTTAGTCCGAACTTGTTGACCCTTCATTGAAAATCTATGTACGGTATACTGTCCATGTCCAGAAAGGTAATAAAATCATCATCAAAGTAGTCCATGTGACATGGATGGGTCAGTAAGAATGTGTTAAAGCATCGAAAATACATTTTGCTACAAAAATAACAAAAATTGCAACTTTATTCAGCATTGTCTTCTCTTCCACGTCTGTTGTGAAGCGCATGCGCGAGACTAAAGTCACGTGACTACAGTGACGCGGATGATGTGTTATCCTCAGACATGTTTGTGAAGTTTTTTTTTCAAACTTACAGCGTGCGTCTCCCTCAGACTGTAAACGAAGCACGGACGCACAAAAAAGCTGGGGCGCACCAGATAACACGTCAGCCTTGTCACTGCAGTCACATGACTTTAGTCTCGCGCATGCGCTTCATAACAGACGTGGTATTTTTGGACCAAAATGTATTTTCGATGCTTCAACACATCCTAACTGACCCACTGATGTCACATGGACTACTTTAATGATGTTTTTATTACCTTTCTGGACATGGACAGTATACCGTACGTAGATTTTCAATGAAGGGTCAACAAGCTCTCGGACTAAATATAAAACATTGTAACTGTGTTCTGAAGATGAACAGAGTATGAAACGACATGAGGGTGAGTCATTAATGACATAATTTTCATTTTTGGGTGAACTTTCCCTTTAATAACACTGCCTTGTATTAAAGCTGCAATTTGAAATTTTTGTCTTTATATCGCCATGTCTGTTTGAACCATAAATTGCAGGCTTTACGTACTTAACTTTACGTTTGTTGAAAAACAAGTGTTAATAAAGGCTACATTATTATTTCTACAAAAACTTTTAATGAATTGAAACAGATTTAAAATTTTTGTCGGTAGCAGAAATTTTGTTCGTTCCACTTTATTAATGTTCATTTCTTTCCCCTGTTTTTCCTCCTATCATGGTGTTTATTGCTGTTCGATGAAACAGTGAAGCCTCTAAAGGTTTTTGTGGATCTAAAGGACGTAACTGTGCTGTTGGGTCATCCGCTTACTTTGAACTGTGAGATTTTCCCAGGAAATGTCCCTGGCGAGTGGTACAGGAATGGCCAGTTGCTCCAGCCTAGTGACCGCATCACCATTGATCACAAAAACAAGTATGTAAACTTGGCCAGAGCACCACCAAACCATCATCTTGTGTTTTACATCTGTTCATCTATTAACGTATATTACAATTACACCAGCTTATCATCTCAATCATATAATTGTATGCACCATATGCAGCATCCATTTTGCAGCCCAATTTTTCCAGCAGACTCTCATTAATTTCTCATTGGTTTTGGCAGGAATCACAGTTTCGGTGTCGAGACTGCAACGCTTCATGATGCTGGTGAATACACCTTTACTCCTGAGGGATACTCACAGTCGCTGACTTGCAAAGTGCACATCATCGGTACCAGCCTCAAACTGTTTTTCTCTTCTTTTCTCTTCTTAGCCTTAACTTCTTAACTAGTATTAAATATATCCTGGTTTGCAAATATATTCATTAAGCACCGAGGAAATGACATTGTGATTCATTTTGCAGATCCTCCGAAGGTGCATTTAGAGGCACTGAACGTCCAGGACAACACTGTGGTCATCGTTGCTGGAAACAAACTCCGCTTGGAGATTCCCATCAGTGGAGAACCTGCACCCAAAGTGATGTGGATGAAAGGAGAAAGGGTAAGTGGAGAGAACGGATAAAGGAAAATATATGGGCAGCTACAAGAGGAAAGGTTTTCTCTGAAAATGTAACAAATCTAGCGTATTCTAGTGTTATTAAGTGATCTTAAAAAAATAATGACTCACCCAGGTTTACTGGCTGTTTTAGGTGATCCAGGAAACAGGCGGTCATGCTCGTGCAGAGACATTTGCAGACCAAACCTGCCTAACTATTGATATAACAGAAAGAGAAGATACTGGAAACTATAAGATCATCCTTAAAAATGAGGCTGGAGAGGACACAGCCAACCTTAAGATTAAAGTTGTGGGTAAGGACTTTCTTCCAAAGGAAAATTTCTTTAATCTCTCTCCAAGTTTGTTTAGGAGGCACTGTAAATAATGTCATCATTTGTTTTTATCTAGACATCCCAGATCCCCCTGAAGCCCCTCTGGTGCCTGACGTGGGTGGAGACTGGTGCACTATGACATGGGAGGCACCACGCTACGATGGCGGTTCCCCCATTCTTGGTAAATCTTTTTTTGAGCATGAAAAGACATCAAAGGTCTCATATGGAATCCATAATACAATACAAAGAAATTGTTTAAATACAATACAATACAATAAAAATGTTAGCAGCTCCAATGATCTTTTCATCAACCAAATCTAGCTTTTCTGTCAAGCTGTGTTCAAAACCTACCACATTTAAAGTATCCTTCATCTAAAGTCCACCTGTGGTTGATAATTTTATATCTTAAAAGTCAACTTTGATTATCAAACTAACATCTTTATAAGTTTATACTGTAAAACTAATTTACATATGCATTAAAATCGCTTGAAAAAAGCTGTGGATACATGAATATGCAAATGAATATGTAGACTCCGCCCACACCACTAATCACACTAGCTTTGACTACCTTTTCCAATTGGCCAACACATTGTTGAGATTGGATACAGCATATTTGCGATGTACAGAGCGATTTCAAGACGCCTCTTTGGTTTTAAGGAGTTTTAGGAAGAAAACCGACAATTCTGTTGAATGACGCATTTTCAAATGGTTGGTTTTAATGTATATTTAAAACACCACATAAACATATAAACAATTAAAAACTTGATTTTCAACACATGTAAAATTTGACTTAAAGTTTTAAGGCAACAAAGATTAATCTACAGTAAAGTCCGATATTATATGTTTTATCACAAAATTGTGTTATTAACCGTCCAGCAAATTTGAATGATTAAAAAACGGTTAAGTTATTATATATAAATCAATTAATTTTGGCAAAATAGGCAGTTTTATCTGCTCTCAAACACTGGGGGCATATCGGCTTTTGACTCGGAACTACGCCTACTTGTGGGCAGTGGTGGCCGGTGACTTCTTTATTCGAGGGTGCTCGATATGAAGTTCGTCACAACATGTATGTAGCCCGTCATGCTTGTGGTTCCTTTTTTCAAAATATGTGTTCTGTGTGTCGAGTGATCCTGTGTGCATCACAAGTTTTGTCAAAATAAGTGCCTGCTGCAGACGCCTCTAAAGGGTTTATGATAAAAGAGATGCTTGCGTTTGCAAAATACTCGCATAATCTCATGCATAATCAGAGTTAACTTTTAAAGGAACAGTATGTAGGATTGTGGCCAAAACTGGTATTGCAACAACAAAACTTGTGGCTAAAACTGGTACTGCAATCACACAACTGGTGGCTAATACACAAAATGACAACATAAACATCAGTTGAGGGCTGCAACTCCACTTTTTAAATGACAATATCCTGGCAGGACTGCTGTTGCCAGTGATATAAGTATTTGAAATGAAAATGATTTCTTAATGTCTAGTGACATATCAGGGCCATTTTATGATTAATTGTTATAAATTTCTTACATAGGCCTACTGTTCCTTTAAGGGTGGTCTTGCGTGTATTAAGTAGCTCCAGACATATCAAACTTATGCATAACAATCGCACAAACCTGTCAGTAATTAAAAATATCAGCAAGACACCTTTAAAAATTGTTAAAGGTGTTACTTGCATTTTGCATTAAACGTAATGTTGATGTTCCTCAGGATATTTCATTGAGCGCAAGAAGAAACAAAGTTCCCGGTGGATGAGGCTGAACTTCGACCTTTGCAAAGAGACCACTTTCGAACCCAAAAAGATGATTGAAGGTGTGCCGTACGAGGCGCGGATCTTCGCAGTGAACGCCATCGGCGTCTCCAGACCCAGCGAACCTTCCAAACCTTTCACTCCCCTGGGTGAGTTTACGAACAGCTCCAGTAAAGAGTCGATGGGATTTTGCGTTATTTTGAATCAGTTGTCACAATAGTGACTATTATGTAACATAACATTCGGCGTGATACAATTTAAGCATATCCCGTTAGGCCAGTTAAAAACGCACAGAGCCTGTCCATTCCCTTTCGGGTTGCAAAGCAACAGGTGTTGCGGGCTTAAAGCAGAATCCAAAACATTTGGACTGACCTCTACAGGACAGTCATAAGATTTAGAAGATACCGAGTCTGGCTTTATAATGGCTGCCAATTCATCCAGGGATTATAGTGTTATGAGATCAGGTCCAGTCTCTGTCTGTGTGTTTGTGGGTACACGTGTGGCAATAACTCAAAATAATATATGTCTCTGAAATGTACTCAAATAATGTATGGTGACCATATGTGCTATTCTTCCTGCACGCGTCCTGGCCAGGATTTCGTGTTCGTCTTCCGGAAGTCGTATTTGTCGACAGCATACGTCATAGAGGATTATTATTATTATTACAGAAAAGCAACCATTACATTTAAAGGTAAGAATGAAACTAAGATTGTATGTCTTATGCTTTTAACTGAATGGCGTATGCTGTCAACAAACACGACTTATGGAAGACGCACCGAAATCCTGTCCAGGACGCGTCTGGGAAGAATGTCACGTATATATATATATATATATATATATATATATATATATATATATATATATATATATATATATATATATATATATATATATATATATATATATATATATAAGCTACATCAAATGCAGACAGAAATGCAGAAGTTGATCAGTTTTAATTAAATAAATAAAATGTAATTTATAAGTATTCGCTTGACTGGTTTCACTGGGAAGGTATCTTTAAAAAGGTCCTAATATGTATCATTTAAGGTACCAATATGTCCTATACCTTACCAATATGCACCCTTTAAGTACAAAGGTGTATTTTTTGCCCCATAACATCTTTTGTAGCTTTTTTATGCTATCAAAGGGGTGACACATAAGTACTGAGAATTTAGGATTCATGTTCATCTTCCACTTAAACTTTATCCTCCTCAAACAGTTCGATTTTAATACAGATTATAATAAAAGTAATTAAACTACAAATTATTAACTAGACATATCGACTGTTTAAGCAATTAACTACCCAAACTCTCCTTAGCTGTGACCAGCGAGCCCACTTGTCTAGTGGTAGATGATGTCACAGACACTTCAGTGACCATCAAGTGGAGGCCTCCAGAAAATATTGGTGCTGCTGGTCTTGATGGGTACCAGATTGAATACTGCCTTGAAGGAAGTAAGACTTTTTATTAAAATATACATGCTGTAATATAAAAGTCCATACAAGTGTTTATGCATTATTCATTTTTGGTTTATTTCGCAGCTGATGAGTGGATACTTTCTAATAAAGAGCTGACAGATAAAACAAGGTACACTATAACCGGTCTGCCGGTGGATGCCAGGATCTTTGTGCGTGTAAAGGCCATTAATAAGGCTGGTGCCAGTCCACCCAAAACCACCCAACACGCTATAACTGTGAAAGAGGTCATTGGTGAGCTGCCACTGCCTTTCAAAATACATTTAAATGACTTCTAATATAAAATCTCAGAACTATTTGATTATCCATCTGTTTGATTATCCAAAATGTTTATTCAGGTTAAAATTTATCTTTGTTCATTCGTCAGAGCCCCCTAAGATTCGCATACCTCGACACTTAAAGCAGACTTACGTTCGAAAAGTTGGTGAAGTGGTCAATCTTGTTGTGCCATTCGTTGTAAGTCAATATATCAATGTAATGTAATCAAATTCATCACAAAAGTCAGAAAACTTAAAACCGCTTGGTCTTCTTTCTAGGGAAAACCAAGGCCAAAGGTAACCTGGTTGAAGGAGGGTCAGCCTATTGAACAAACCGTCAGCATCCGCAACTCGGACTGCGACACCATCATGTTCATCCGCAAGGCAGAGCGCAAGCACTCTGGGAAATATGAACTGACCGTACAGGTGGACAAGCACGTTGACACGGCCACGGTGGAAATCCAGATAGTCGGTTAGTTTAAAGGCAGACATCTGGGTTTTGGTTTTTTAGTGCCAAATAAATGAATGCCTTAATTTCAAGTTCATTTAGTTCATATTTAAACTTATCATGAAGTTTGATAGTATAGCACAGAGTTTATACCGGTGACTAATAATAATCCCTATCATAAAACCATTATGGCAAAGTATGTTTTTCTAGTTTGCAATGTTACCACCAGTGATGATGAGTTGAATATTCTTCTGGTTTCCAGACCTTCCAGGACCACCACAGGCTGTAAAGATAGAGGAAGTTTGGGGCAACAATGTAGCATTGGACTGGAGCCCACCAAAGGACAATGGAAATGCAGCTATTACAGGCTACACCATCCAGAAAGCTGATAAAAAAACCATGGTCTGAAGATCGATCACCTTATCCTAGTCCCAGACTAAAATGCATGTTTGAGCTGCCTAAATTTAAAAACAACTTGTACTGAAATATCTTAAAGGGATAGTTTGGCCAAAAATGAAATTAAACCGGACGATAAACAAAGGCCTTCTGAGGGTAATCCGTGCCGTTTTGTTGTAGAAAATCCACATTTAAAACTTTATAAACGAAAATAACTAGCTTCCGGTAACGCTGCCATCTTAGACTGCTCTGTATGCAGGAGAGAGTATCAGCGTAGTGTACGCACTTTTCTTAGTGACGTATGACAAATTCGGAAGGCGAGGGCACAGAGCAGCAGCAGAGAAACCTCCGTAAACTGTGTATGCTCTCATCTTGAATGCGGACGCGACTATGATGGCAGCGTTACCGGAAGCTAGTAATTTTTGTTTATAAAGTATGGATATTTCTACAACAACACCATGCGGATTACCCTCAGAAGACCTTTGTTTATCATCGTGGAGCCGATTGAATTTATTTTGTGAAAGATAGATGCACATTTTTTGGACTTGAAGGACGTGGTGGACCCCCGCAACATTACATTTGATTAACTGAAAGATCTAAAACATTTTCCAAAATAACTGAAAATGTGTTTGTCTGAAAAATGATGGACATATGCATCTCGGACGGTTTGGGGGTGAGTAAATCATGGGTTTAATATCATTTTTGGCCGAACTATCCCTTTAACATATATCAGTGCCATTGTTTTGTCTCAGGATACACACCGGTATTGTTTTTTGTAAGATTTGTTTGTAAAAACGACTTAAATGTCCTAATATAACCAAGGCCTAGTACCGGATTAACCTAACCCTGTCCGGAATCCGCCCTATAGTTATCTAACATTGCCTACATTTGGAAAGGATAATATTGCAGTATATATGGTGATAAATAGACTTTTTATTTCACATACATATACATTTTTTATTTTTAATACATATTTTTATTTCTAGATTACATTTTGAGAGATATTGAAAATGTGTACATTCAGTATGTTACCCTGGACCACAAAATAAGTCATAAGTTGCACGACTACTGTATATTTGTAACAAAAGCCAACAATACATTATACATTTTTTATGCCCAAAATCATTATGATATCAAGTAAAGATCATGTTCCATGAAGATATTTGGTAAATTTCCAACCGTAAATGTATAAAAAATGTATTTATCATTAGTAATATGTGTTGCTAAGGACTTCATTTGGACAACTTTTAAAGCAATTTTCTCAATATTTAAATTTTTTGCAAACCCCAATCCAGATTTTCAAATAATTGTATCTCAACCAAATATTGTACTATCTTAAGCCATACATCAATGAAAATCTGAAGCTTTCAGATAATGTATAAATCTCAATTTCAAAAAATTGACTGGTTTTGAGGTCCAGGGTCACAATTGTTGAAAATGTTCTCTCAAATATAGTTAACAAGCGGTCACAAGGTTTGTTTAAGGGTTAGCGGAAATAAAATACCTGATAGTAGGCCAACAATTGACATCTTTGACATTTCACTAATATTGTGTGTGTGTTTCACAGGAGTGGTACACATGTTTGGAGCACTACCATCGTACCTGCGTTGTCGTCTCGGATCTGGTGGTGGGTAATGAGTATTTCTTCAGGATCTTCTCTGAGAACATGGTTGGATTAAGTGAAAGTCCCACACCTACTAAAAACAGCGCTAAGATTGTGAAAGAAGGTAACCAGCAGCTATGTTTTCGCCTCTGTAGGTTATCTGCTTTCAATCTTTTTACTGCAGGGTAGTTTTTGGGTCTGTCCCTTTAAATGCAAATGAGCTGATCGACGGTCGTGGTTGGATAGTGCAGATTAAGGGGCAGTTTTATCCCCTTCTGACATCACAAGGGGAGCCACATTTCAATTACCTATTTTTTCACAAGCTTGCAGAGAATGGTTTACCAAAACTAAGTTACTGGGTTAATCTTTTTCACAGTTTCTAGGTTGATAGAAGCACTGGGAAACCAATTATAGCGCCTAAACATGGAAAAAGTCAGATTTTCATGATATGTCCCCTTTAAAGCTGCAAGACTGATTATTTGTTTCGGAAACCACTAATAAAATGACAGACAAAAGTCAAAAATGACAGAAGTAAATGTGCATTTCTGTGAAATAACTTGTCTAAGGCACTGTTTACACCTGGTAAATTTTGGTTCATCGGATAACAAGCAGACGATGCTAAATACCGGTGTAAAAAAGGTTTTATGCTTGTCCCTCGAAAACCATTTTAACATTGACAGGTACTTTTTATATATCATTGACATTATTAGGCATCTTTTTTTTTATAATTATTTTTTGGGCCATTTTTTGCCGTTATTGATAGACAGTAGTTGTAGGAGACGACAGGAAAGTAGAGGGTGGAGAGAGAGGTATGGGGTCGGCAAAGGACATCGAGCCGGGATTCGAACTCGGGTCGCCGGAAGTGCGTTTGCACCATATGTCGGAGCGCTGCCCACTACGCCATTGGCTCCGACTATTAGGCATCATTTTATTATTTCATTTTACTAGGCTACTCACAATTTCAAGATCATCTGCACTTTATAGATGTGAAATTGAGGCGTACATGCATTTTCTGTGCAATGATCATTATTTTAGTACGATTTCTACGCAGTATTTTGTAAATGAGGACCCTGGTGTAAAAGCTATGACTCAAACAAGCTTCAAAAGCTTTCCATGATAAATCTCTGTTCCTGTCTCACTCTTCATCCTCCTCTTCCCTTTGCTCTCTCGATCAGGCCTGCAGCTGAAAAACCCACAGTACAATGACCACGACTTCAGCGAGGCACCCATTTTCACTCAGCCGCTCATCGACACCTGCGCTATCGCCGGGTACAACGCATCCCTCAACTGCAGCGTGCGTGCTAACCCTAGGGTAGGTTACTCACAGAAAACACTACAAAGGGTATTTTGTGTTATCAAATGCTTCCTCTACAAGGTAAGTCGGCATTTTTATGGAATGTTAGGGTCAGAAAGCATGCATACAGTATATAATATATATATATATCCTATATTGTTAATAACCTTGTACAGAGAGAGTTATTCACATCTCAACAAAGCAAAGGGTCTGTTGCATGTATCACGCTCTCGCTTTCAAGTCTTTCATTTTTTTGGACACCAACCATGTGCTCACGGCTTTACACCTGTAGTCGGTTCTTTGTGACCAGCTGCAAATACCGCAGCGGGTTTAACAGCACCTGCTGTCTACAATCTTTGACTATATACATAGACACACATGTGATCTCAACATAAAAGAACGTGAGGGACTTATGCATGTGCTATTACAAATACTTAATTGTTTGTATCTTCTTGTATCTCCTTCTCCATCCAGCCTAAAGTGACCTGGATGAAAAACAGGATCATCATTTTAGACGACCCACGTTACCGCATGTTTGCCAATCAGGGCGTGTGCACGCTTGAGATCCGCAAACCAGGCCCATTTGATGGAGGCGTGTACGCCTGCAGGGCAGTCAATGACCTCGGAGAGGCTCAGGTGGAATGCAAACTAGATGTCAAAGGTTAGTCTATGGACTAAAATCGTCATATTTATATATGCATACATCATCCTAGGAACAAAAGCATGAGCTCCAACCAGACAAAATATATAGTGATAAACATTTTATTTGGCCGGATTACATCCAACTTTCATTTATAATGAGTAATATCACTGTTGATCTTAATATAAAGATCAAACAGGAAGCTAACCAACTACTGTGATAACTCAATTAATTTCATTTAATACAATGTGTTGTCTGGAAACAAAAAAAGGAACATGTGCCATTCAGATTTAGACATGTATACATTTGGTACAAATATGTACCTCTGAGGTATTAATAATGTATTCTTGCAACCAATATGTACCTCTTAGGTACTAATATCTACATCTGAGATAGTAAAGTACCTCTAAGGTACTAATAAGTACTCTTAGTAACGATATTTACCTCTGAAGTCCTAATAAGTCAGGGAACTACACTAACCTATTCCACTGGTGGCACTTGCGCTACCAACTTTTTCAGTTACTTGCGCAAAATATGATTTGGTCGCACACATTTTTTTCAAGTTAAATTAAGGCGCTCTGGATAATAATGAACAATAATGAAACTGTATTGCATACAGATATGCTTTTTATTTTACTTGCCATCTTTTAAACCACATGCCTTCTTGTTTTCTTAAACGTTGCATTGTTTCCCACAGATCTGAAATTTACTTGTGGTGGTAGCCGGTCATTACCGACTGACAAATAATGACCTACTATACATGTGACGAAGAACTAATAATGTGTGACACAACACAATACAATACTGATTTATTGAAAATTAATATTAATTTCACATTATATTTCATTAATCTAACCACCCCAAACTTTCTTTGGCTGACACTGTTTGTCAAAGCACCACGAAAACACTTAGGGCCCTATCTTGCACCCAGCGCAATTGACTTTGTCAGTGACGCATGTATCATTCGTATTTTGCGCCGGCGCACAGCGGGGTTTTTCCCTCCACAGATGCACGTCAGCAAACTAGGGAATGAACTTGCGCTCCCTGGGCGGTTCAGCGCAAAAAGGAGGCGTGTTGCGGCGCAAACCATCCCTGATGCTATTTTGCAGTTTCAAAAAACAATTGCGCTACTAACCAAAAAAAACTAGTCTAAAGTCAGTGGCGCGTTGCGCGTGGTTCATTATGCTATTTTAAGGGCGCATGCTTGACCATAATGTATAGCGTGCACAACGCGCATACACTTTGCTTATCTAATCTACACAGATGCAACAGTTATTTTTGCAAATCATAAATTGTTACACTTAAAAATATTAATACACGAGATATGGGGAATCATAGTGGTGAGCATTGTGGTGATAGTTTTTATTTATTCTCATGCAAATAACGATTAAAATATTTTCATAAGTTTGTTGTGTGGCTGTATTACGTTTATTTTATGTAAATAATAGTTAAAATGTTTTCATAAGAAACCTTAATGTATATGAACTTGATTTGTAAGAGTACTTTGGGGTTGGACCTTGCTTGCGTTTCTTGGGTCCGATTTCAAAGCCCCCAAACCCTTTCAGCGGTGAGGGTGGACGCAGCGATGTCCTCTGCTGGCGTCAAGTCCTGAGGCAGATCCACCTCCCGTTACACGGCGTGCCCGATTTATGCTGGCAAGCGTGGGATTCCCCCGTACAAGGACGTCGGTCTCCTCGGCTGTGAACCGCTCCTGGCGTGCGCCTGGTAAATCCGTCATAATAATAGCAACCCGCCATGGAACTTGCGCCCTTGCGTTTAAAGGGAATGTTGGCTAGCGTTCTGATTGGTTTATTTGACGTTACGCCCAAACCACACCTATGAATAATGAACCTACTTCAGACCAACCCCTTATTGATTTGCGCCCGGCGCAAGAGTTATTTCTCACGCCGGGAAAATAGCAACAGCGCCCAAGATCCGCCCACAAACTTACTTGCGCGTTGCGCTTCGCACTTGCGTTTCAGATCGTTAAAATAGAGCCCTTACTGTTTTTGCACTGATATATGAAGCAATTAGACCCCTTTTATCAAACTCAATATAATACAATACTATGTATAGTATATTAATAGACAGTGCAGGTCTATAGATTATAAATGTGACTGATGTTATGATGGTTATAATTTCTATTAGATGGGCACTTTTACTGCTTATTTTCTATCTTTCTATTTCTCTCTTGCTGACTAAAAAAGCTTAATCCACTCATTATTTCAGATTTAAATGTCTACTTGCTGTCCCGATGACAGACTTTACATTGCTTTGCGTTTTTATATCCCGGGTCAGCTTAAGCTTTGCTCGTTCAGTGCAACATGGGCTTGACATTAGCACTGCTTTTTTGCTACAATCTCTGTGCAAACTTTTTAAATATGGATATGGTTTTAGAAAAGATATAGTTAATTAATAATAAGATTATTTAAAAAATGTGAGAAAGAAAATGCAGCGCGTGGTCGTAACAAGAACCATCGCCATAGAAACCGGAGGTACGCTGAAACTGCACTCGAACTTTAGCGCGGTAGCGCTCATGGCCGTTTTCCGATCGACTCGGGTTATACACACAATATTAATCAGACTTGGGACCCAAAGTAATTGAACTAGGACCTAACCGGACCCGACTGACCATTTAAAATATAAACCCGGAACCATACGGGTCCCGCATCCTCAGTGAAGAAAGACTAAAACATTAGGTAGCACATTTGCGACCCATTAAAAATTACGGTCGCAATGACAGTTCAAAAGGTCGCATATGCGACCATTTTGGTCGCAGTGAAGTTCCCTGCTAATAAGTACCCCTGATGTACTCATAAATACCCCTGAGGTACTAATAAGTACCCCTGAGGTACTAATAAGTACTCTTGGTACCAATGTGTACCTCTGAGGTACTCATAAGTACCCCTGATGTACTCATAAGTACCCCTGATGTACTCATAAGTACCCCTGAGGTACTAATAAGTACTCTTGGTACCAATATGTACCTCTGAGGTACTAATAAGTACTCTTGGTACCAATATGTACCCCTGAGGTACTAATAAGTACTCTTGGTACCCATATGTACCTCTGAGGCACTAATAAGTACCCCAGATGTACTCATAAGTACCCCTGAGGTAATAATAAGTACTGTTGGTACTAATATGTACCTCTGAGGTACTAATAAGTAGTCTTGGTACCAATATGTACCTCTGAGGTACTAATAAGTACTCTTGGTACCAATACAGTATGTACAGTTCAATATGTACAGTATTGCCATGTTTTTTTGACAGTGTGACTGCTTCATTTTTTTAAATATGAATCTGTTTCCATTTATAGCATTAAATAGAGCTGACATAAAATCCCTTTTTTTTAAACCTGATGTTTCTTATTATCCCAGCTTGAATTTTAAAAATATTTCAAGAAGCATCTTGCATTCTCCAAAGGAATCAATTAAATCTGACCTTCTTTAGGCTATAGAAAAATGAACATTTCCAATGTCAAACATTTGCTTACATAAGGTTATTGACCTACACTGTAATCATGCATTGTAAAAAAGATTTGTTTGTTCAACTTAAAATAGTAAATGTTCATGCTGCCTTAACATTTTGAGTTAATTTTACTTAAAAATATTTGTTATATATATATATATATATATAGCGTTAACTAATATGTTTAAGTTGAATTTACTAAAAATGTTAAGGCAGCATGAACACTTAAAGTGAGCATCTATTTGTTTCAGTTTTTTAAATCTTAAAAATGTGTTTATTTTTTTCATTTGTACTCCAACCCTACTGTATTTAAATATTCATAAATGTACTTTTATCTTAATCATAATACTGTACAATGCTTACATTGCACAAGAACTTTATTGTTTATCGATGAACGTATAGAAACCAAGTCCTTTAGTCTCCAGTCTATAAATATAATACCAACTGACTATTGTGTTGTTTTATTTTCAGAATGTTTTTCTGTCTCCTGTGAGTTATACCGTTTATACAGCTGTGATCTCTCACAGCAAGATGGGATCATATCAATATGTTGATATTTCACCAGACATAACTGGCACACTTTGGATTTGCTGCATGCTGTTGCAAATTTCCAAAGCAATCCCATCTCACCGCACCGCTGTACCACAAATCCCATAATGCACCACAGCATATCAAGAGTATCATTCCCATCACATATTGTTAAGCACATGTTGTTAAGGTCGGCAGAAAGCACTAAATCTGACACCAGTATTTGCATATTGCATCATGTTGTATCGCATCACAACGTCTCTCATACTCCGTCATACCTTGCCATACTGCTGTGCTTCCTTTTTAGTAGTCTACTGTTTCCTGTGGTACACCCTTTAACTCTTTCATGTTAAATCTGTAATGACTAAGTCAGCGATGTACCCTCAAGCTTACATAACTCCCTCATGTAAACTTTGGTTTTAATCCTTATCTTCTTTTCTCCCCTATAGCCATCACACAGGAATAGTTACTGTGTTGTTCTCATTCAAGGTAAGCTTTCATATGGTTTCGGGCATATGAAGCTTATATTCTCATTCATTCTGCATCTCTTGGTTGCCAATAATTCTGCTTTCGCTCTTTGCTCGTGTGTGACGCTACAATACAACTATTTTATTTCAGAATTGTAAATATTTCACAGGAACTCCAAGCTTGTACGAGATAAAGGAGTTGCTCAGAATGTGTACTTTGCATGCTTTTCTCAAAGCGAGTTTGAGTTAGGCTCATTTTGCATATGAAGCATCACAGTATTGAATGATATTTATAAAGACAACATAATTTATGAGCTAGTACATCAAAATGTGTTTAAAACTATCTCCTTACCCAGAATCACAACACTAAACCCTGAAATATTGTTTTCAATTTCAGCTGTTGGGAATGAAAAAATAATAATAATAATTTGTCCACATACAGCAAGTAATTTTACATTTAGAACAGAGATGGTGAAAGGTCACGTAATATGCAATTTTTTTAAAGTTATAAATTTATTATACCATGTTGACATTTTAAATGTATAAACATACAATATATCAAATGAAAGAATATACCCTCTGCTTTAAAAAAAGTTTCATCCTATCTTCTTTGTTCTCTTTTTATCACCTCTCAAATAAGGGTAGGACTTCTGTTAGAGATCAAATTTAAATTGATGATCAAAGCATACACAAAGTTTTTACTGTTTTTGGATCAGTGGATGCTTTACTGTTTTATAAGCTGTGTAAGAGCGCCACCTAGTGGATAATTGAAGAAATAACTCGCAGGGAAGCGTTTTCTCTTAAATGACGAGATAACTCGTCAATGGCAGTGAAAGAGTTAAACGCAAATGAGCTGCTGCTTCCCTCCCCCTTCACCTTTATCATACCAGAACATTTTAATAAGACCTTACTTCATTGGTCATAATGAATGTGTGATAATGAATTATGTAAAGAAGATTTAAAATAGAAATTATGACCTAAGTGTGGTCTTTAAGGGTTGTGGGCGGGGCCTGCGCAAAGTGACATCAGTTTGCACAGAAACGCATGTCCCAAAACAGCTTGTCCCATGAGACAAGGTTTTTACTGGGATTTAAAAATAGTAATGGGCAGGCGACACATATTTGTGTTCAAACAACATATAAAAATAATTTTGTTCATATTAGGTGACCTTTTAAACATCAAGCTCAATGTTAATGTTTTATCTATAGTGACTTCCATTCCACAAAAGGCTTGCAGAGATATGAATGCACTTACTGCCTCGAAATTTGTGCTGCGCCTGCCGAACAACCTGTTCCGATTTCATTCTCATCTTTCCCTCCCCTGTCTGTTTTTTATGTCTCTTCCTCTTTTTTGCTTTAATTTCTGCATATGTTTTGAAGAACAAATTTAGATTTTTGACAACTGACAAGGTTCGCGCTGATTTGGCCTGCTGTGCACTGACTGAGCTTTTACGGTCTCTGTTTTTTTGTCTTCCAAACCAACAAAATCATTTTTTTTTCGTATCTTTTCTCTCATCTGCTTAATTTCTCTCCTCTTTTTAGGAGGTTTTACATTCTATGAGCTGATGAAGCGAGGCGTTCCCTTACATCTCATTAATAAATACATGATTGAGTCCTCTGGGTCAGAGAAGAAAGGATCCAAATGATGGCTGATTCACACAATGATTACCCAGAATTCCCTGTCACTATTACCAATTATGGCACTGACAATGTGTCTAAATTCAGGCATGGTCTGCTGTGTCAGACATGGAACTATAGTTATCATAAAAAAGTATTTTTATCACCAATTCTGTCTGTCACTGTGGTATCATGTGTGGTATAAGATGTGTTTTAAGAAGTGCCATTGAATCTCAAATGCATGCCTATAGTAAATTGGGTTTAGCTTCAAAATATATCACACATTGGCATTTTATTGTTTGAAAGACATAGAGCATACAGATACAGCACAGTTGTAGGGATGTGGTTAATTTATGTTTTTTCTTTCTTTCTGGGTTTTCAAAGAGAAGGGTGGATCACATACAGCACACGTATAGATTTGTTGATTCTGTTTTTTTCCTTTATCTCGTCTCGTCTGTTTGATTTTTTTTCTCTTTTGCAATCCCTTATCTTCATTCTGTGATGAATGTATTGGAACTATTCTCTGTGCAATTCAACAGTCACTTACTGTAGATCTGATTCTGATGTCAGATGGGAGATGTTGCAGAAGATGATGTGTCTTGACAATACGTACATGTTACATTTAGCATGACTGGGTTAAATAAATGTATCTGTATGAAGAAACACTTGTTTCGTTTTTATATGCAAAGATGTGAATGATGGAAAAGAATTATAGTAGTAGTGGTTTGAGACCAAAATCCATATTTTTGGTAAAAAAACAAGTTGTGTAAATGTCTAAGTATGTAAACAATTTGTAAAATCAGTCAATAAAAATCAAAACAGAATAGTTGAACTATGATCCTGTTTGAAACAGGTAAACATTTGTTCCTCACTTATAAAACCAAACACTAGTCGATATTGTTATACTTTCTGGGCAAAAATGCCCAAATAAGGGATAGATTAGGATAACTAAAACACTATTTGACAGGTGTCAGTCAAAACCTGCTTAAATCCCTACACTGTAAAAATAAACCCTTGTTGCACTTAAAATTTTAAGTTTAAACAACTTGACTAATCAAATAATTTTACATTTTTTGACTAGTAAGGAGTTGGTATAAATGTAAAAAAGAATTTATTAAGAATTTGTTAAAATAACTTATTAATTCAAGTTGTTTAAACATTTAAGTGCAACAAGATTTTTTTTACAGTATAAAGTTAAATTTGCCACAATAAACCATGGTTTCATTATAATAACGTACTGTTTTGATTGGTAAAACTATTATGTTTTATGGTCCATTTGGGAGTTTGACTATAGTGTTTTTTATGGTAAATTTTAAATGTGTATAGTTAGTATGTTATGGTAAGTAATGTATTTATTACAATATTCTGTAGCATTAGCTATAGTGATAAACTGTAGTAAGCCCTTTAAAATACTTTAATATTTACTATGATTATGTTTAAAAACACTATAGCATCTGTGAATTGTACAATACACATTATTAAAAAATATTTTTGCGCTTACATTTTTAGGTTTAAACAACTTGAATTAAAGGTGCAGTGTGTAAATTTTAGAGGCATCTAGTGGTGAGGTTGCGAATTGCAACCAACGGCTCAGTCCACTGCTCACCCCTCGCTTTTGAAACACATAGAGAAGCTACGGTAGCCGCCACCGGAAAAACATGTCATCGTCAGAGACAACTTAGTAAAAAAAGTTTGTCCGTTAAGGGCTTTTGTAGAAACACGGCGGCACAAAATGACGACTTCCATGTAAGGGGACCCTCGATGTTTGTAGATAAAAACGTCTCATTCTAAGGTAATAAAAACATAGCGGTTCATTATAAAAAGGTCTTTATACACCCCTAATGATATGGTTTTGTATATTATTTTGCATTTCTGTCAAGAGATCCTTCTAAAATTTACACACTGCACCTTTAATAAGTAATTTTGCTATGAATTATAAAAAATAAAGTTGTAAGAACTTAAGCCCATTCAAATTTATTTTTTATTCCTACAACTCATCAATAGTCAAAAAAAGTTTAAATGCACGTATTAATTCAAGATCCAGATCACATGGTTCAAACCAATAAACATGCTGATCAACCAATCAAAATAAAGCAGAGTGATTAAACACCTTAAAAAATCAAGTCTAAAGGGGTTAAAGTTAATAATTAAGTGCAGCAAGGATTTTTTTTTTACAGTGTAGTAGGCTAAATACCACAGTATTTTTCATGCGGATCAGCCTATAAACGCCCCTGCTGGTCAGACGCGCTACTGCAGGCTTTCAAATTTCCCGGTCAGTGCGCTCTTCCGGAGCTCAGTTTCCTGCCCGTCTCCGTTTATCTGCACTCAACTATGAGGGACGGAGGAGACTGTCGGTTCCGCTTATCAAAATGACTCTCCACACGTAACCGCCGCGCGCGAATGATTCGATTCTGGTGTACACTGGGCGACACGGACCAAAACATTGCCACGACCCTGCCAAAAGAGCGATTATAATGCCACAGTGCGCGTGCCCGGGGCCGCTGTCAGGCGTCCAGCTCAAGCGTCTGGAGGAACACAAGTACAGCGCGTCTGGTCGCTCGCTCTTCGAGCCGCCCTGTCAGATATACTGGAACTGGTTGGTCCAGCAAATCCCGACGTGGGTCGCGCCCAACACGCTGACCATCATCGGACTCATCGTGAATATCGTCACGACGGTCATTCTCGTGTATTACTGTCCTACGGCCACGGAGGAGGTGAGTGGAGGCGAAACTTCTCGCGCTTGATTGACGGGTGATGCTTTGCGGTCTATTTAAATGCCGTGCCGCGTCAGATATATAAATAAACATATTTTGGATCGCATTGCTTTCGGTGGTGCTGAAGCGAGTCGTTTTAAGTAACCATAACGGTATTATGGCTTCTAGTACGTGCACAACATTTGCATGTAGGCGTTTGGCAGACAATGTGATCTAAAATGACTTTTTAAAGAAACAACTGTATAATCTATACGTTTTCTGGGGTTTGAACACATCACCTTTGCGTTGCTAACGTAATACTGTACCAAATTAGTAGCAACAGGAACGCTATGACGTACTTATGGTTGAAGTCAAAACCTTATGGCGTATCTTTCAATGTGAAACTCGATTACGTAATGCATTCAAACACAAATGATAGAAAAGCACAATTCATTGTTTATGCAGGATGTCTGCAACCGAAACCATGACGTTTGTGTTGCTAACTTACTGTGCTACAAGTTAAGCTACAGAAATCCAGGAACAAACAGTTTGTCTGTTTGTTTGGTGCCTTTCTATCTCATTCTGGGGATCACCGTGACCTCAGGTCACTGTGCGTGTGTCCTATTTCTAGAATCACAGACTATAGTCCGCGTACAAAGTCCAGATCATGCAGTTTATTACTCCATACTGTTCTGGGGATTGCTGAATGCATAACTTTAAGGCACCCGTTGCCTTTATAAAAAACAGATAACGGGTGCTTAAATTGAACTTTTACCCAGAAACAGACTCATCTGATAGTGTAATGGCCGAAGGTTTTCAGTAACGCTCTGAATTTGTTCATAAGCATGTTA
The DNA here is from genome assembly GCF_030506205.2 of Paramisgurnus dabryanus. Taxonomy (NCBI): domain Eukaryota; kingdom Metazoa; phylum Chordata; class Actinopteri; order Cypriniformes; family Cobitidae; genus Paramisgurnus; species Paramisgurnus dabryanus. The sequence goes on along the minus strand of NC_133337.1, from coordinate 34,711,814 downwards.
TTATCAGATCAATTTGCATAACTGTAAATCAATTGACAGCAAAGGACCAAAAATGCTCTTTTCATTAACATTACTATTCATATTTCATGCATATACTATAATCAATGCATCCAGGCAAAGATTTCATCAAGCAGCCACTTATACCGCAATTTCAATTACTACACATTAGCTATGCAGATTACTTATGAAGCATTATTTCTGATTGCCTTTTGCAAAGTGGCCAAACTCACAGGCCTGATGGTAAGTGGTTTGCCCTACCATTAGCCTGATTTTTGGTTTCACAGATACAGAGATCAAAGTCCTCTGCGACTGTTTATTATGAGCATTGGCTAATAGTATATTTTAATAGTATTTTATGTATAATTTCATAGCACTTCACAACATAATATTGGTTATTCATGATCGTTATATAGAATGCCACAAGGATTACATATTTTTGTAAGATAACCCGGAAGTTAGTGGGATACTGGTTCACTCGCAAAAAAGAACATTTATTTTTCCCATAGACTTTTGGATTATCACAAAAAAATATGCTTTGTGTTTAATAAAAGTTATAAAAGACACTTGCACATTTTTTTTTAACAAATTAGTCTTTACAGATTAATACAACATTTATGAATTTTGAAGTCAACTTTTGACTTTCTAATAAACGCACTGTTAATAATTTCTGTAAAAGTTACAGTATTACTGGCAGCTGTTTGCCAGTAACTTGCTGTAGACTTAAATGTATGTAATTTACTGTTTGTTCAAAGTTAAATAAAACATTAAGGGGTGGTTTCACGGAAAGGGATTATCTGACTAGGCCTTAGTTTAATAAGTAAATATAACTAGTTTGAACAAACATGCTAAAAACATTACTGGCATGCATGTTGAGGCAAAACAAAGGGCACTGATGTATTTTAAGATATGTTAGTGCAAGTTATTTTCAGTTTGGACAGCTCTTACATTTATTTTAGTCTAGGACTAGTCTAATCCCTGTCTGGGAAACCGCCCCTAAGTCTTTATCTTTACAGAATAAAACTAATAACACCCTCATGCAAAGCATTCTGGGAACCAACATGTAAAGAAAAAAGTGAAAAGGGTTGATGAGGATTTCTGCTGTTATTTTATAGTTTAATTCTGTAAAGACAAAGACTTTATGTTAATATTTAATGTTCATTTCACTTTGAACAAACTGTTGCTTGTAAATAAAATACATTAAAGTCAGCTGCATAACTACAGCAAATTTCTTTACAGTGGGCATGTACACTTTAAAATTCATACATTTTGATTTCATCTGTAAGTGCATTTAACTTGAGTTAAACACAGAGCTTATTTATTGTGATAATCCAAAAGTCTATGGGAAAAATGAATGGCCTTTTTTGTGAGGGAACCAGTGTCCCGCTAATACTTAATTGTATAAATAGAGTAAGGGATACAATACTTATATATCCCTTTTATTTATAATATAATGCATAGGCCTGTTGCGATCATGACCATATTGACATAAAATGGTCCCAAAAAAGCCAATAATAATGACTATCGTCTATCGGCATTATTTTAACCGACTTATGAAAAGTAGCTATCGTGACAGGCCTAATAATGCATATTATAATATATATTTCCAGTCTAATTTGAACATTCAGGCTTTACAAAGAGATACAAAGTGAAAGTATAGTAGATAAGAAAGGAACAGAATATTAAAGTTAAAAGCCCAATATTTTAAGCCAACAATTATGTAAGTGCTCTCTTAAAATCAATTCAACTTTATTTTAGTTGACTAATAATGTGTCTGCATTAAGTTTGTCTTGAAATTTTAAAATGATGCCTCTCTAAAGGAAAGAACAAAGTGTAGATATAGTATCTATGAAAGCGAACAAGATTACCGTCTCCTTTTGTGAAAATGTTTTTGATAGGTTTTTGCTATCTCACACAAAGCAATACAATCCTTCAAGCTACCAGGAACACATTCATATCAACAGTTAGAGGTCAAAGTTTAGTCTACGCTTTTGTTTTCTCTCCTTGCAGAAGAGATTCATCTACTCAAAGTATTTAAAAAACTCACTAAAAGATAAAGATTTGACAGTATTTACATGTGACATTGCTTCTAATTTCCTTCTAATGTGACTCTATCTTTAAGCCCAGTCAAACCTGAAGAACTGGGTAAAGTGTTTTCAATGCTTTCGTCATCGAGTTAGGCTTAAACATTGTTAGCGTACCTAGGTCTTATGACATGACTGTATGCTTGTCATATTTGGGAGTGTAATGAGGCGTATAAAAAGGAGTTGTTTTTCCATTAGCTGTTTGAGGACAGTATGCAAGTATGGTAATTGTGTAAAATGGCATTTATGGCTTAAAAGGGAAAGTTAACACAAAAATGAAAATCACAGCATGATTTACTCACCCTCAAACCATTCTCGATGTACATGATTATCTTTTTTAAGATGAACACAATCCGAGTTATATTAGAAAATGTTCTGGCTGTTTCAAGCTTTATAATGGTAGTAAATGGTGCTTCTGATTTGAAGCCCAAAAAAGTCCATCCATCCTTCACAGAAGGCATCCACACGGCTCCATTGGGTTAGAGTAGTCCACACAAAAAATGGGGCCCATTTTCATAGTAGGAATAAAAATGACTATGGTCAAGTCAATGGGGACCATTTTTGGGTGAACTACTCCTTTAATAAAGGCCTTCTGAGGGAAATCGATGCGATTTTTGAAAGGAAAGTATCGATATTTAAAACTTTACAAACTAAAATGAACTAGCTTAAATGGACACTCCACTTTTTTTGAAAATATGCTAATTTTTCAGGTTCCCTGAAGGTAAACATTTGATTAGACGATTAGCATTGCGCTAAAAAATGTAGTTACATCGTGTACTAAGACAGACGGAAAATTTAAAGTTGCGATTTTCTATGTTACAGAAGCAAAGTCCTTGATTATTATGCCAGAATGAGAGTATAGTTCCTAGCCATATCTGCCTATGCTAATGTTCTAACTAGATTCAATAGATTATGCTAAGCTATGCTAAAAGTGGTACCACCAGACCCGGAGATCAGCTGAATGGATTCCAAAATGGTAAAAATCAAATGTTTAACTCTAGTGGAGCTGGAAAATGAGCATGTTTTCAAAAAAGTGGAATGTCCCTTTAACTAGCTCAGAAGGCCCCCTAGAGTCGTGTGGAGAATGGACTTTTTGGGTTTCAAATCAGAAGCACCATTTACCACCATTATAAAGCTTGGAATAGCTAGGACATTTTCTAATATAACTCCAATTCTGTTAATCTGAAAAAGATCATCATATACATCGAGGATGGCCTGAGGGTGAGGAAATAATGGGGTCATTTTCATTTTTGGGTGAAATATCCCTTTAAGACCAAGACTCTAAATTTGCTCCTGCCACGTTTGAAATTAAGTTAAAGATATTAACATTCAACAAGTACCATTCTAATCTCTTAAACTCACTATATATTTACCCTTTTTAGGCTCCAGGCTGGGCTTTTGTTCTTAGCGCTTTAGGCCTTTTCATCTACCAGTCACTGGACGCCATTGACGGCAAGCAGGCCAGACGGACCAACAGCAGCTCGGCTCTTGGGGAGCTCTTTGACCATGGCTGTGATGCAGTCTCCACAGGTATAATCAGTCTCCAACCTTACATATCACATATTTAGTGCTAGATAGGATGGGTATTACTGGTACTCATACTTAGCATTAGGTATTCAATTACTAAGGTGACTGAAACCTCAGTAATACCATAAAACTTACATTGAAAAAATAGGCTTATGTTTTTATCAGTTGATGATTAAATTGTCAGGGCTCTTTTTAACATTTGAGGAGTTTAGATGCAAAACCCTCTAAGTGCTTCTTACATGTTTTCTTATAAATGAGCTTTTTTATCAGGCTCTCATGTTTAGGTTCAGTAATTTCACTATAATGACAACGAAAAGGTTATTAGTCAGTAATTGAAATGCCTTATTTTCACAATGTCCTTTTTTCATAATTCAGTCATTTCATTAGTACTTAACAAATTTGACGGTCTTTCGCTGCAGAAGCCTCTAAGTGCATGCAAGCTTTTTGTCAAAAAACTCCACTTCTAAAATAAAAACCTAAATTCTTTGGACAAGATGTAGTCACTAAAGGTTCAACTAGAAACATTGCAAACGATGAAACATTGCAAACGATAAATGTATTCAGGTCTAAGTATTCACAACGGTCGTTTATCCAATTCATTTTCCATGCATTTAGAGGACTTTGCTTATCTAGGTCTGTATATGTTAATATGAACACCACTGTAATCGGATAACTCTCTTTACAGTGTTTGTCGCCGTGGGAACGTGTATATCCTGCGGGATCGGCACTTCCCCTAACTGGATGTTTTTTTGTGGCTTTGTGGGCATGTTCATGTTTTTCTGCGCGCACTGGCAAACATACGTGTCTGGAACTCTGCGCTTCGGATTGTGAGTACGAATGAATCGAGCCGAAGTAAACAAGTTAAATGCTGATTTTTTTTCCCCAACGATATTGTTTCGTATTTCTGCAGGGTTGACGTGACGGAGGTCCAGATTGCTATTATAATCATGTACCTGATGACAGCTTTCGGAGGTGTGAGTCTTTGGCAAACTATGGTACGGCATTTAAGCTTCTTTAACATGGACTGTAATAGGTTGTGCTCACTGTTGATCTCCTTTAATACCAAATTAAGTCCTTGACAGGGTAAATCACCCATAGACATGATTTGGCCAAAAAAGCAGATGATGTCAACATCAGCCCCTCCCATTTTATAAAGCATGTAATTCCCCTGCCCAAATAAGCGTCATCCAATGCTTTTTCACTCAGCTGCCTGTGATCGGAGTGAATCTGCAGACCCTTCCAATTCTCGGCATCATTGGCGGATTCCTGTATTCAACCTATTGCTACTTCTACGTCATTCTCAATGGTGGTGTGGGCAAAAACGGCTCAACTGTTGCAGTAAGTGCATGCTTTTAGCTAACAGCGCATTCGGTGTCCGACTGTTGATATTAATAGTCTATGTCTTTTCTCAGGACACCAGTGTATTGTCTCCTGGTCTACACATTGGTCTCATTCTTACCCTGGCCTTCATCATCTTTAAGAAGTCCTCCAGTCAGCTTTTTGAGCACCATCCTTGCCTCTATATCCTTACCTTTGGTATGGTGATTGCCAAAATCTCCAATAAGCTAGTGGTAGGTGGTGTTTGTACCTTAAATTCATTTAAAGCCATTGTTGTTATCCAGTTGTATGTTCATTAACAGTTATCCATAATCAAACTACAAGTAACATGCTGTATTTCACAGGTGGCCCACATGACCAAGAGTGAACTTCATCTTCATGACACAGCCTTTATTGGTCCTGGACTCCTCTTCCTCAACCAGTACTTCAACAGCTTCATCGACGAGTACATTGTCTTATGGATTGCCTTGGTGAGATTTTTGGCCATTTAGATTTAACATTCGCTTTAGGTTTCATTAAACTCTCTCTTCACTGTTACGCTCCAGATATGATAAGTCAACCTTTCTCGTCTCTCTTCTGTGATGTTCAGGTGCTGTCCATGGTGGATCTGGTGCGTTACTGCACAAGTTTATGCCTGCAAATCGCCTCCCATCTACGAATCCGGGTTTTCAGCATCGCCCCGCAGGGCCACACCCATAAAGACTGACAATTTGCCCGGCGGGAGGAGGAAGCGGGATCTAAGGATGATGATGTCATCCCGCTTCTTAATCAAGAGCAGGAAAGCACCACAAACCAAAACCTTAATGGCCTTGACAGCGTCACTACCACAGACTAACTAACATAAGGGAAAAAAATCTGCATTGTTTTGCCAGGTTTGACTGGAACATTTCGAGTAAGACCAGCACATTGTGTAATTTTTGTTAATCACGCTGGACTGTATCTCACTGGATGAAAATGAAAAGAGAGTTTAGATGCTAAACAAAACCTAAAAAAAAAAAAATTTGGATCCTGGGCCAAAGGGGGCTTAGCCAAGTTTTGTATTGCCTCAAAAAAAAAAAAAAAAAAAAAAGTTTTCAAAAACAACTCGTTGATTGTGAGATATCCAATTATGTTAAATTAACTCGTTTTTTAATTGGCTAATTTTTTATCAAAAAGTTTTTTAGATTTCCAGTAAACATAGTGAAACCAACAAGTGTTCGCGGTTCATCCGTCAAGCTTGTTTGGTTGAAGTATTGTTTTAATTAGTGCTTCTGTCAAAAAATAATTCGTGGACAAAACTCTTTCGGAAAGTTTATACAATAGTATTTATCAAAAATTGTTTTTGGGTTTGATCATATTGTCACAATTTTTAACAATACAAACGAAGGCTACAAGTGTCATTTGGGCATCAATTAACATGCTGTTGCTTTAAACTAAATCATACAGTATCAAAGATTCATTTAGGTTATGATTCATTTTACAAAAGTAAAACATTTTATATATTAGAAATTCAACAAAAGCAAGTATTAAGGACATTAAAGATCCTACATAAAGTGAAAAACTACCCATGGTTTAACCTATTTTTACTTTTTTTGAGTGTTTTTTGCTATTTGTAGATACTGTGAGACTGAAAAATGCCCAAACAGCCATTGTAGCTTTTAAAATGACAAAGAAACTTTTTGTGATTGTCCAGTGATTACAGTGTACGTAATTTATTTCAATACAACTGAATGTGTGAAATTCAAGCCTGTTGAAAATATTAATTGCATTTAATTGTCAAGGATTGTGGTTGTGTGTAAAAACAGACACGCCTCTTTTTAGAACAGCTCCGCCCCTTTTCCAATCACTTAATCCCAGTTTGCTCTGACTTCCTGGTTGTATATCTGTACTTCCTACGAATGGGCTGCCACTGCGTGTTTTAAGGTGATGTAAAGGAGGCTGTGATATTTCGTGACTGTTTCATGATACGCTAACTGACAGCTCTGCCTGCTTTGAATCATCTCCTCCCAAAGGGCTAATAAAACAAATAAATTTTGTGTGATTTGAATAGAGAAGAGTGTAAAGTCTGGTTTCTTGTGTTTTGTTACTGTAAAAGCTCAATAGTTAAAAGGGCTGTTCACATAATAACGATATCTATAAAATATAGTTTTTAAATTCTTTTATATTAATAAGAATAGCGGAGTTCATCCCACAACTATAACGATAAGGATACAATAAACGATATTGTTGGGATCAGGGTGATAAACGATAAACTATTGACAGTCAATCAAATATATTTAAACTTCAATTGCACGCACATTTGAAACAACAGATGACACTGAAGAAGCTCATTGCTGAGGTCCATAACATAAAAATACCTCAGCATGTTGCTGTGAAATTCACTACGTCATGCTTTTTATTTTACTATACTGACTATGCCAAAAGGTAAGATATTAGATTACACAAACTACTAGATTCACTGTGAGGACATCTGCTGGTTATACCCGCTGTGTAAATGCAACAAGAACAGCATAGTTACAAATTCAGTGACATGTAAACAATTGCAAAAGTTTTTATTACAGGAAATATGCGGTATTAGTTAATGCCATTAAAGTCAAGTGATTTGCGTATCGCACACCTGAGCACATTAAGATAAAGTTATCGTTATCGTTCGGTGACGTGGACGCTAATATAATTATTATTATAGTTAACGTTCTAGTTATCGTTAAAGTGTGAACGGCCCCTTGACCCTTTCCCCGCCAGTGTTTTAAAAAAAAAGTTGCCAGAGCCAGCATTTTTCATGATTTTCACAAAAGTTTAATGCCTTCCAGAAAATGTTGTTTTTTAAATATATAAACATACAAAATATCAAATGAAAGAACAGACCCTCTGCTTTAAAATTAACATTTCATTTTAAATTTATTTGTTCTCTTTTATCACCTCTCAAATATGTGTAGGTTTCTTCAAAAAAAAGTTGAACAAAAAGCTGAGATAATTGCATTTTTGAGGACTTCTGATAAAGATAAGATTCAGAGCGATCCTCAAAACATACATGGAGTTTGAACTGGTTGCCCTAAGGGGAAACTTCCAGGTTATAAGTTGGGTAAGAGCGCCACCTGGTGGATAATAGCGGAAATACCGGAAGAACTCGTCATTGGCAGGGAAGCGTTGTCTCTTAATTGACAAGTTAAAGAGTTAAGACTGATGTCATTATGATAAATTAAAGACCCAGTGTGTAGATTATTAGCAGCATCTAGTGGTAAGACTGTGAATTGCAACCAAGGGCTCAGTCCACAGGTTACCCCTCCTTTTCGAAGCTACGGTAGCCGCCACAACATAAACACATCATCGTCTGAGCTAAAAAGTTAATATGTCATTATTACTACTACTACTACTACTACTACTATTGTTATTACATCATCATTATTATTACCGATGTTATTATTATTATTATTATAATTATTATTAACTCTTTCGCCGCCAGCGTTTTTTAAAAAAAGTTGCCAGCTAGCGCCAGCGTTTTTCATGATTTTCACCAAAGTTTAATACCTTCCAGAAAATGTTCTTCTTTAAATATATAAACATACAATATACCAAATGAAAGAACAGACCCTCTGCTTTCAAACAAAAAAAAACCATTTCATCCTACCTTCAGTAGTTCTTTTGTAATCAGCTTTTGAATATGGGTAGGTTTCAACAAAAACATCACATTTTGAGCAAAAAGCTGAGATAATTCCATTTTTGTGACGGACTTTTCATAGAGATCCCATTCAGAGCGATCTTTAAACAGACACGGACATGCAGCCGCTTGCCATAGGGCAATACTTCCTTGTTTAAAAAGTTGCGGAAGGGTGCCACCTGGTGGATAATAGCGGTATTGCGGAAAGCCGGAAATACTCGTCATTGGCGTGAAGCGTTTTCTCTTAATTGACGAGATATTTCGTCAATGGCGGCGAAAGAGTTAAGATTACTGTTGCCGTCAAAAAAATAATCATCACCATCTTTTAATATAATATCATAGTTGTTATTGTTATGGACATTACAAAATATTCCTGTAATCATAATGGTCTTTAGCATTATTGTTGTTGCTATCATTATTATTAAACATAATATTATTACATTATATGCATTTTATTATTACATAAATACCTATATTATTTTTGCTTATTATCATAATAATATCAATATCATAATTGCTATTAATTGTGTTCCCTTTAATCATATGTTTTTGCACTTAAATAATAATAAAAAAGAAAAAATGCACTCTGTAGAAACATGGCGGCGCAAAATGGCGACTTCCATATTAGTAGACCCGCGGTGTGTATGTAGATAAAAATGCCTTATTCTAAGGTAATAAACACAATACAGTTCATTATGTAAGGCCTTTATAAATCACTGTTTATATATTTATGTATTTTATATTGCATTTCTGTCAAAGTTACACAATGCACCTTTAGGGGCTCTTACATATTAAAAGGTTCCAGTCTGCAAAATTTTAAAACAGAAGGCATGTTAAGAAAGTCGTAAATGTGAAAGATGATTTTTTAATTAACATATTTGGGTATTTCATTCAGATTATATTAAGTATGCAAGTTCATTATCAAACAGGTCTATTGAATAATTAAAAAACATGGCACTAGTTCAGTTTACCAATAACACGACAGCAGCAATCGGCTGTCTAAGTAATTTGAAAATAACAAATTTTTGGCACAAAATGAGATCACGTGGTATATTATGATTAGGTCCTTATAAGCAAATAAATAAAAGTAAACAAGTTCGTGTTTGGCACAAGGGCGGAGTCAGTAGTAACGTAAGCAAGCAAAAAAGATTCCCATTAAAAAACAAATGAAGCAGTTGAAGTTAACGATACACAACAGGTCCACAGATGGAGGCATCTGAATTTCAGACAAAGTCACTATTTAACATCCCGCTAAAAGACGAGCAAGTGATGAATTTTTAGCAAATGTTACGAACCTAAATGACATAGGAAGAGAAAGAGAGATTGATGGATCATTTTATATTTATATCAATACCCCACATGTTTTGGATCGCAACTGCTATTCAGTCTCAAATACGCTTGCCCAGATTAAATGCCACTTTGTAAATACAAAGAAATTAAAAAAGAGAGAAAATGAGACGAATGCAAAAAAAGCCAGAGGATCCCATCCCTGCATTAAAGTTCACGGGATTCATTCTGGTGATGAACAAAGGCACTGAAAGAATGAGGCAGGCCAAATAAAACGAGAAAAATATTAACAACCCTCATGTAGGTAGTTCTCTACCTATACCTTATAAATTAAAATCCTGCATTAAATTATTCAAAACCCCAAAGTCACGTGGGGAAACACGTCCTTAAAAGCGACTGCGGGCATCTAAGGTCAGTTCCCAGTCGATGCACAGTCTGGAGTGTGAGATAAACACAAAGCCTCAAAGGCTGCAGTGTCTCACTAACGCCCCCCAGTGGAGGAGCCCTGCAACTCAAAGTCTCTCCATCAACTTGATTGTCACATCCAAATGGGCACGCTTGTGGTGGTTTATGACGGATGTCAACAAGCCTTTGAGTAAGGGGTCTGAGTCAGGACTGAGTCCCTTTACGACCCAAAGATGGGGTTTACTGGGGAGAGACTGGAGTTGGCTGTAAACTTCACACCCGTTCGTGGTTAACCTCCTTGCTGATCCTGCGTCTGGGAAAAAGCCGGCGTTTCAACATGATCAGCTGATGGACAGAAAGAAGAAGAGGAAGAAGTCGTGAATGCTGGGCGTAATATACGGTGACACGTGGTGAACAAAAATAGGGAAGGAAAACAAAAAGGCAATTGCATAGAAAATCTCCATGACAATACTTGAAAACTTTGTGTCATGTGTATGGGAGGGAAGCACAGTAAGAGAAACAGGAAGTGGCTGTATGGACACGCCTGTGCACATATACTCAGAAGTGACTAATCTGAAATGCTTGACAAATGCAGGTGGAATTCAATCACAATTATGCTAATGTTAGCATGTTGCTAATAAGCATAAAAATAAGCACCACACACAATTTGGGTAATGTAAATCAATTTGACTATAAACTAAATTAATTATTTTGTTCATCGGCATTTCTTACATGCTTATTCTGATTCAATCGCAATGCATTCTGGGATTTCATTCATTCTTAGCATTTTCTCATCACTGCAGTCTTAAAAGTGTGCACACTTGAAGATGTGTTTGACATGCCCACACTAGGAAACAACTTACCAAAGTGCATGAAAATGCAACAAGATTGTGTCTCGTAGCGCTTGTTTTAAGAGTTACGAGAAGTTAGGCTGTTAATCTGATCTAATGAAGCCTGTTAATGTGACTGCCCCTAAACAGTATACGTGACATGCCTACACATGCATGTATGGTAAGAAAGAGAGTATCCACAGATAATGTATCGCCTCCATCTTTATATTCACGCAATTACCATTCTATCACCGTGGGCAAATGACAACATAGTGGGGTCCTTTAAAAGGTCACCCCTGTTTGTTGCCTCTCATGGGATTTGAAAAACAGAAACCTGAGCCCTCTCACCAAGAACAGACGACACAGCGAAATGCTGCCGCTATTTACCGCATGCTACTGGGTCTGAGAAATGTCAACTAATCATCAAGATGATGTCAGACGACCATTTTAACCTACCACTTCCTTAAAAGAACACCTTAACAGAGGGCTTCTGGGTAAATTTTGACAGATTATTTACTAATAGCACCGATGTGTTATTTGACACTACACAGCCTCAGCTGACCGGCCTCTGCGTGTGTGGGCCTGGGTGAGAAAGTGACAATAAAAATGAACAATGGAACCCTACTGACCTGCTCGGCAAAGAATGACAGGACTGTGAAGATGACCAAGGTCACCAGCACGCAGTGGGTCCAGAACTTTAGCTTGTCCCTGTATATCCGCCTGTGAAACACAAATACAAGGTTGGGCATGTCCAAAGTCCCTTTAAGGCAAGTTGGTGCACTAGGGAGACATATTGCTATCAGCTCTGCACAGATATTTATAGGTTTAAAATAGTACAGCTCTTAAACAGTCTAAAACCAATTTTGAAGAAATAAAACAACAATGGTATCATAAATTGTGCATCTTTAGATCAAATTCACTCAAAAATATGTACTGTTTGTACTTTCATCTTCGGTGATGTAAATTTGCTGAAAAATGTGAGAAAATTAGTTTTTTCGGTGAACTACAAGGCGTGACCACAGCAAATGTGTGTAGTGTATATATATACACTGTATATACATATATATATACATACACACAGGTCTATTTAAAACTAAATCAGCTGCAGTATTATAGTCTATATATATGTACATATACACACGCACGCACGCACAAATGGGAAACTGTGATCATCTGCTCTTATAATATCTCTGGCATGGTCTACTTAACCCATTGCTGCCAGAATCTCATCTTAATTTAAGCCATTGGATTTTCCATTGGCTTGTGTTTAAAAAAAAAATATATATATATATAAATAATATATTAGGGATTACATTTTTTAAGTATATATATTTATATATAACATAAATTATAAATAAATACAAAAAATGTATATACACATGCAATTATTTCTTAAATATATAGGTGCATGTGTGTGTATTTATAAATACATAATAATTATTATACACAGTACACACACGATAAAAACAAAAAAAAAACTTTCATTCTGCAAACGATTAATTATGATTAAATATTATGCAGCCCTTAGTACATATTACAATATAGGTTTTGCCATTGATGATATGTTTTAGAGGGCTCTTGAAAGCATTAAAGTGTGTGTAAAGTCTGATTTTAAACGTGTTCTCAGTTAGTGACATCACATCCAAAACTGAATGATTAAAAAAAGCCAAATAAATAAAATAAGTTATAAAAATCTTGGAAAAACAGGCAGGATTCTCTGCTCTCAAACGATGGGTGTCATCTCTCTCAGCTTTCAAATACAGCTACTACCAGAATGGATACTCGCAATTGTTTTAGGGGCGGGGCCAAGCTCGGTGGCTCTAGTGCATCATCGAGCCACCATTTTAGCCCCGCCCAAATATTCCTGAACTCAGAAATGTGAACTACACAATTCAGTAATAAACAGTCTTTGCAATGTGTTTCAGCAATACATTTCTAACAATTATAATTCTCTGAAATGACTTTACACAGACTTTAAAAGCACTAACGGAGCGTACACATCAAACGCGAATTCAATGATTTGTTCGAGTAGATTACATACAAATTCAATGCAAAGACGCAATTAGATTCGGGGGCGATGCAAATGATGCAAATTGGATCACGCGATTGCCGCGAAAACACACGCTATTCGCCTAAAATGCATCAAGTTGATAGTATTCAACTCGAACGAAAAATTTTCATGACACATTTAATCCCGCGAATAATTTAGGGTGAGAAACGCTATGCTTCACGTTTGGTGTGTACGCAGCATTACAATACTGTGCAGAAGTGTTTTTGTATTGGTATAATGACCATATATGATTATTTCTCAGTCTCTATTCTAATCAAATGACTTCAGTGTCCTCAAAAGAGTTCAAGATGTGCTTCGTGCCAAGCAAGGTCACACTACTACTCACATTTTCCAGATGAAAACATTTTGTTTTGAAAATGGTGTGTGGGGGGTTACATTTGGTGTGCCTATTTCCAGTATTTCTGTCTGTATCTTCTTATAGACAGCAAAAGCACACAGATGGTTGTTAAAACCGCTAAAACAACAAAGCTGATGTTGGCTTAAGACTTTTGCATAATAATATATTTGCCCTGACATCTACCTTTGATGTCGCAACTTAGGGCAATAAGTCAATAATGAAAGGGCTTGTCACCACGGTAACATCGGCCAATCAGCACTGTCATGACATCATGTTCCTGCAGCTGATAAGTCACATGGTATCTACTTGTGCAAGTATGTGATTGCATGAGCATGTAATCAACCCCCATTGAAATGAATTGCAATGACTTTCCATTAGGTAGGTGGGTTATTACAGACCTTCTACTAACAAAATCCCAAACTTGGAGAAAAGTCAGAAATATAAAAAGCTAATGGCCTTGTTGTAATGGCAGGTCAATATTTATAGCCGTCGGCACACGATCAATGTCTCAGTTCTTGCCGACATCAAAACTGCATATTTATCAAGATGACTGACACCTCACAGTGGTCCTTGCGTGCTGGCTTTAGCTCAGATTCTGAAGTCACCTGACAGGCTGTCCAAAGCGATAGGGTGACAAGGTGGCATCATCGGGTTTGTTCCCCTTTTGTGAGTAGCGTGCATCTGTGCCTTTTGAATCTGCTCAGACACAGAGCTATTCAGCTGAGCCAATGGGGTTGTTTGTGCACGGCAGTATCCAAAAATAACACCCAGTCCCTCTGCACTGGCAGGCAGGCGGGTCATAAGACTCTGCTGGCGCTTTATGGGGCATCTGGGTGTAACGGAGAGATGATCTGGGTGTGCATGAATGGTGAATGTAGAGGTCTTAATTTTCAGTCACAAACCCTGCACCCACCAACTCCCCATTCCGAGAATTACATACCGCGTTGACAGCTTTTGCCCATCTTCTCACCGTGATGACAGGAGGATTGTCTATTGTAATTTATTGAAGTTACGCAACAGAAGCGGATATAAATTACGGAACTAAAACTAAAAATACACATTGTAAAAAACTCACTGCAACAAAAACATTGAAGGACAATACAAAAAAAAAGTACATTTAGGTTCATTGTTAGGGTTTTTTCAAGGCCGATGACAATTATTACAGATCAACTAGACCGATAACTAATATATTAAACCGTTATACATGTCTGGTGTAAAATTTTGTGTCAATATTAAGAATAATAAGGGCTATGACAAAAAAAATATTTTGTATTTTTCTCTGAAAACGGCTAATAATAACAACAATAAATAATAATAATAACAACAATAATAATAATAATAATAATAATAATAATAATAATAAAAAGTGCCAGACTCAGACTTTCAACAAATCAGCACATTTCAAAATAAATAAAAAATATTAGGCACAAAAGAATAAGTGCGTTTTTGGATGTAAGGAGAAGAAAGCCAGCCTTATGAAAACTATATATATATATATATATAAACTGGATATAGTTTATTATCCGGTGTGTATGCTGGGGCCAAGCGCATTTCAAAAATGAAATTATTTTAATCGCTTAATCGGTTTTGAAAATGTTCAGTACCGATAACCATAAAAACTAGAGCCCGACCGATATGCATTTTTTGGGAACGATGCCGATACAGATATTAGGGAGTAAAAAAACACTGATAACGATATATATATAAAAAAATAAAGGTATTATTATTATTATATCGGCCGATATTCCTTATGTGTATATTATAGTACAGTACACATATACTACAGTATATTATACTACAGCAGGCTACTGTACATATAATACACTATATACATTAACAGAATATACTATATATAAATACTTTTTTTGCAATGATCACTCACAAATGTGGTGATCAAACACTTAAAATGACGTGACAAAGATATGTAATATAGGCAGGTGTGTTTTACAAGTTAACAATAAACTTTATTATCCAAAATAGTTATCCAGTAAACTTGACTAATTATAAATAACTTTAAAACACAAACAAAACAAAATACATATAACTTAAATGTTTGTCAGTTTTGACGAGAATAATGTTATATTGGGCTTATTTTGAATGGAAACTTATGAAGTCATTGTTTATTAGCTTTACAATAAGTTATGTACTTCACAAATTAATTAGAAACTTACTGTTAAGACGACAATGCTTGACTTGCTGACAACATAATGATGTAGGCTTATGTTTAATGTACTGCACAACGTTTTTATAACACGAACCCACAGTGTTCTGCCGGGACTTTAAACTTTTATAAAACTAAAGCGTCTGCTCTCCGCCTCTTTTATTTAGCGAGGGTGTAAAGTTGCGCGAGCTTATTTAATCAATTGCTTTGAAATGAGCATGTTCAGTAACAGCACAAGCAGCTATACTCCCTCAGACTGCGCGTCAGTTAAAGCGTGTCCTTTCTCCGCCTCGCGTCATTTCTTCCGCTTGCGTTTTAAACAACTCGCAAGTGGACAAAAGAGACGGATTAAAAACACCAAATGTAAACCGGAATGTGTCTTTCTAGCCCACTTATAATCCAATCGACCAAAGCGCGTCTTAATACCAGGTGTAAAATGTTGTGAAGAAACCGCGTGACTGCCACCACCTGAACTGAAGTGAAGGGGGGTTGGCTGGTGTCACTACAGTGAGTGACCTGGGTCACCATTAGCAACCAGTAGGGCGCACTCTGCTGGACAAACAAGTACTTACATCTTTCAAAAGCATTTAATGTCTTCTGTAAGGAACGTTCATATTGGCTTCATATCTGCAGGTTATACGCCAATAAAGATATATCTGCCACAGGCTCATATCGGCCGATAAAATCGGCAAAATGATAAATCGGTCGGGCTCTAATAAAAACACTTAATATCGGCACCGATAATCGATTGATCCCTAATTTTCGGAATTATTTGAAAAGCATGTGTGTATGCTGGGGATCAGCGCATTTCAAAAATGAATTTATTTTAATCGCTAAATCGGTTTTGAAAATGTCCAGTACCGATAACCATAAAAACACTTAATATCGGCACCGATAATCGATTGATCCCTAATTTTCGGAATTATTTGAAAAGCATGTGTGTATGCTGGGGATCAGCGCATTTCAAAAATGAATTTATTTTAATCGCTAAATCGGTTTTGAAAATGTCCAGTACCGATAACCATAAAAACACTTAATATCGGCACCGATAATCGATTGATCCCTAATTTTCGGAATTATTTGAAAAGCATGTGTGTATGCTGGGGCTCAGCGCATTTCAAAAATGAATTTATTTTAATCGCTAAATCGGTTTCGAAAATGTCCAGTACCGATAACCATAAAAACACTTAATATCGGCACCGATAATCCATTGGTCCCCTAATTTTCAGAATTAATTGAAAAGAATGCGTGTATGCTGGGGCTCCCTATTAATTTCATATGTCCTGAATGACGCAGACACTGTGCACTTGACAGGAGTTACACCAAGATCATGAGTATGATAAAATGTACACCCAAAACCGGTCGCTTCAGATAAAGTTGATATTGCATTGCTTCTTATTACATAAAACACAACCACAAATCCTGAAATAGCTTCCTCTGTATTAACCAGATTGTAATGATTAAACCTGTGGTATGCACACATACCAGTTTCACCTGTTTTGGTAGGTGTCAAACCTTGAGTATTTCCCCCCTTTTTCTTTGCACATAAAACATTTGTTTGTGACTGAAGTCTTACCACTCCTGTAGTTCAGACATGTGCAGGAAACGGTTTCTGTATTCTTTGGGCAGCTCAAATTGGGACGCCAGTGGGAACATGGATTCATAGAAATCCCTCAGAACAGCTTTGACTGTGCTGGCATCCTTATGGCTGTGGTCTATGTTGTCATTCAAGCAGATAAATTTCCTATATGGAAAACAAATGGTGAGGGTTTAGTCACTTAACCTTATATTCAAATGAAAGGAAACTGTAGCGTTATTCACATTAAGCCATGGTTTGCCGGGCTCCGACATCTTTTGACCAATGAATTTCCATAGATCCAAGATCTAAACTGAATGAGCTTTTATTTCTAGGCAATGATATATTTCAGAGCTTAACATTACTATCAATTTATATTGACAATAAACAATATATTGACATTTCCCGGACTTAATTTATGATAAGTACAAAACGACAAATAATATTTAATAAGTAATGCTGCAAGTTTTAAGTGTCTAATTGCTTTCCTATAAAACAAACAGCCAATCAGAACACATAAGTTTATTGATATTGATTTTTTATAAATGCCATTTCAGACCAAGAAAAAATATCTGGGTGGGGCTATCCATCATGACACATAAAAAGCAGAATACCAAGTAGAACCCAAAATGGTTTATAAATTATTTTAAAGAAGCCATGGCATGAAAGTCTGACTTTTTCCATGTTTAAGTGCTATGATTGGGTCCCCAGTGCTTCTATCAACCCAGAAAATGTGAAAAAGATCAACCCAGTAACTTGTTTTGGTAAACCATTCTCTGAAAGCACATGAAAAATTAGGTCATTGAAATTAGGCTCTCCTTGTGATGTCATAAGGAGCTCTTATTATAATAACACCGCCCCTTAATCTGCACTATCCATCCACAGCACTGCCATTTAGTGCAGAGAGAAAAAAAATAATTGACAGAACAATTGAGTTTAAATTGCATCAAATCACCATCATTGTGATCAGTGTTTGCATTTTAAAGGACACACCCAAAATGGCACATTTTTGCTCACACCTACAAAGTGTCAATTTTAACATGTTATAATAAATTATCTATATGGTATTTTGAGCTAAAACTTCAAATGAGTATTCTGGGGACACCAAATTTTTTTATATCTTAAAAAATTATTGTGATATGTCCCCTTTAAACACAAAATTAAAGATATTTATTTTGGTGCTTTATTAAATTGTGCCTTGTCTCAAAATATAAAAAACTAAATGTAAAGGAAATTAAAATAAACGCTGTGGATAAAAGCGTTTGCCAAATGCATAAATGTAAATGTTAATCGAACCAACCCAAATGAATACATACAGTACAGTCATAAACACGATTACTTCAGGCATTACATGGGGCACCAAAGACTGTGACAGGACCCTGTACATACCTAGGGTTCTTCCTGATGTCATCTAGCTGCCCGACAACATGCGAGACGTTGGTCCGTATCATTTTAAAAGCTATCTCCTCCTCCCCCATTATTTCAAACCTGTAACAGAACAAAACTCTGACTGCAAAGACCGCAGGATTGCTTCAGCTGAAGTGTGTGTGGTTTTGCAGGGCCTACTTGTATTTATTTTGGTCCTTGAAGGCTTTGAGTATCCTCTCTGTGATGGGTTTACAGTGGATGACTAAACCTTTTGTTACTGGGGGCTGCAGACAGATCAAAATATTTACCAGAGTCAACAAAGTGTTTCAGCAGTTCAAGCATGGGAGTCAATGTCAGAGGTTTAATTGTCAGGACAAAAATAAATAAAAACATTTCAACAAGCAATCCAACAATTACACATTACTTTGTTCATTTATCATTAAAACAAACTGAATGTATTAAAAGTCCTTACCATGCTAGGGTCATAATAAGCTTCCTGGGTGGGGCTGACAGTGTGAAGTTGTGTGAGGTTTGATGGAAGTGTCTTCGAACAATTTATTAGCATCTGCTCCAGACTGGTCAAATCCTATCAAACAAACAAACAGGAAATTCATTTTTTAACACACAGTTAACACAGAAAAACACTAATATAAGTATGGCCGTGTGTCTCAATCAGCTCCCTTGTTCAGTAGTCAGGGCACTGATCAGGGAGTCAGACATTTTAAGGGCTGTCTCAATCGCAAAATCCGTTCAGTGCACTGGAACGTTCGTTCCCTAAAAATTCCCACAATGCAACGCAAAAACCAGTGAGCATCGATGGTCCCTATGTTCCCTAACCGGAAATCACGTGACCTTTTCTGAAGCTCGCCAACTGAACATCATGTGATCCAACTTAATAAACTTTATGAAATGTTACAGAACTTTTATAAAGACAAATGTTTGTTTTAGTTGTAAATATAAACACACATTGCTACACAGTAAGGGACCACAATCTACTCAATATTTAAAATAATAATATTTATTTAAAATTGTAAATATATTTATTACATGAAAAATTTAATTATATGCCTCCAATTTTATGCACAGATCTGTAAGAGAATAATGACAGCATTTTTCACAATGTACTGTTTTTAAAATTAAGTCAGAGAGATGTTGGTTTTGCCGGTTGTTAATGAGTAACAGCTGTGAGTGATTACAACGCGCTTAAGCATCCACGTGACAGAAAAATAAGTGAACAGTGTCCCAATGTCAAGTGAGCTAGGGTCCTTACCAGTGCCCGAACCCGCGTACACGATATACTGATTCACGACCTCGGGAGCTAGGGAACGAATTGAGACACACGGTGGGATAATGTATAGACAGACGGATGTTATCGCAGAAAAAAGCATCGACAGTGTAATCTTGTATCACACCAAAGGGGCTTATTTCACCAAAACAACCAGCTGTCTGTACGTTTTTTCCACTTAATACTAGGGATGGGTATTGTTTGGGTTTTTTTCGATACCGGTGCCAAATCGATACTTTTAAAACGGTTCCGGTGCCTAAACGGTGCCTAAAGCGGTACTTTTAAAAAAAGAGTCACAGAAAGATGGTAGATGAAAGTACAGCATAAAACACAATGAAAATTCTTCTCTGTTTGTCATTTGTTTATTAATGATTTGCCTAAAGCACCATCATCTTTTAAGACCTGCATTCTTGATTTCTTTTTTATGAAATTTTTGATTTGTGAAATAAATAAAATCTTCTCAACACTCCACTTTGAGCTCAGAAAAATGTTCTAAGATTGGTTGTTAATAATCTGTTCAATGATTGGTTAAGGCCTGCGCGGCTGCTAGAGAACTCTAGAGAAAGTTGTGCAATTGTGTGTCTCATAATGTGGCTAATTAAACACACTTGGCAAATAGAGCAATAAAATACAGCCTCTTTTTCTCTTTATTTGGATTGACTGCTCATGCGAAATCCTCTTCGTGAAGTGCCCTTCAATGGCGCAAAACGGCATTTGGAATTCACCCAAAATATTTTCTTTTCGGCTTGTAAAACCATTCACGTTTTGACGCTTTCTGCTTGTCTTCGATGAACTTGACACTCGTTACTGCCGCGGGCCATCTCAGGCGAATATCAGCCGAAGTACTAATAAAAACATTAGTGAGGTAATACGTTTTAGCAAATTCTCTGAAGGAATGTTACCATATAAAATATTTAATAGAAGAACAATGTCGCACACCTGTTAGTTCCGGTTAGGTGCGTTGGATGAAGAGACAATGAAGTCCACCAAACATTTATAAAAAAAGGGAATATCCCGCACACTATTAAGTTGCAAAATAATGCTTTTTGCAAGTTAATAATGTGCGGGATATTCCCTTTTTTTATAAACCATATAAAATATAAAATAAGCTGCCGTCAGATCAATTGCGGCATTCACGCGCTCCTCTGAGGATCTCATTTTCCAAATTGTTCTTTTAAGTCAGAATATAAAAATAACCTGGACATATATTCATACAAAATTTGTTCGATTTGTTTTATTAGGGATGTGCAGATGAGGATTTTTTCACATTTTAAACTTATTAAACACAGCGCAAATTTTAAATGAAAATATATTTGGCAAAGAAGTTTAAAAGTTGGCTATTTAATCTTTAACATTAGATTATTTAATAGTTCCATTTATTAATAAAATTAATTTTTAAAATGTTTGTTCATTATTACTCTTAACGAAAAACTCAACTCCAATAAAATAGTAGCTCCAATGACAAACTTGCTTATATTGCTTGTTTATTAATAAAACGAATTCGAGGGATGGTATCTGCGTTAAAACACAAATAAATGAAAGATTTAATTGACATAATTTTCATTACTACGAATGCTAATTTGTTCTTTTTTTTTTTATTAAAACAGAACAACAATAAAAATGTAAAATGACTCGCTTATATTAAACCAAACGTTTGACAAAAACGAATAGACGGAAAACATTTTATCCGCCCTATAACATAAATACATCTAAGATCCTTAGATTTTTCAAAAAAAATGATTGATAAAAAAATGGAAACCAATATAAAACTACAATAATGTAAAATATGAACAAACTCACATAAGCGAAGAAATCAAACTTGAATCCTCTGTATTATCAAATCTTTCCGACTTTCCCATTCACGTGAATTTTGTAAGTGAGGAAATTATTTACACCATATGAGTGCAGTATAATTTAACTAGCGATTGTGCTGTGCTTGTGTGATTATGCTTTTTGCGTTACAGAGAGCAAAATACTTCAGTCAACCGTTCATGCATTAAGAGGCACCGAAATGAGGCACCGAAATCTGTGTTCTGATTCGGTCCGGTAGGTACCGCCCATATAGGCTTCGGTGCCATAATGGCACCGCGTTTCGGTACCCAACCCTACTTAATACACAACTATTTACCTCATAAGTAAGGTAAGGAACATTAAATATTGATTTGAAATATTGTATTTCCTCATTTTTAACCTTCCACAAGGAAAACCTGCTTATTTTCGGTTTTAAGAAAAGACAAAAACGTTTAAAGGTGACATAGAAGGATTGAACGGGGTATTTATCCTTGTTCTGTAATGACACATGTAGACAAAAAATTTTTTGTTTGGGTCTGTAATGCCTTAGAAGCTTCCTAAAAACCTCTCTCAGATAGCTCTTTTAGGGTGGGGGATTTTAAACAAGTGGTTTTGCTCCTATTTGGCTCCCCCTACTGGCTTAACTTGAAATCTCATTACTGATTGGCTGACTTTGCTGCCACTCAAAAAATGTAGCCAATTCTTTTAAAATGGAGGGGCAGTTAGATGCCTGTGATGTCATAAGCATCAGTTTTTCAGATTGTGCCGTTTTCTGGCTGACATTTCTAAAAGAGGAATTTCTATGAGACTGAGATGTTTAGCATGTCTAGCACTTTTTGTATGTTCGTGAATGCGGGTAGACTAACATTATTCAACAAAGAGATGGTAAAAATGGTTTTCATTCTCTGTCCCCTTTAAATGTCACAAACACGCTATTTGGTTTAATTATTTGTAAATATAAAGTAATATATCTTATTAAAATACATTTTTATATTTATCTCTTTCCCCGCCAGCGTTTTTTTTTAAAGACGTTTCATTTGTTCCCTTTTATCAGCTCTTAAATATGGGTAGGTTTCTGCAAAAATACAAAATTTTGGGCAAAAGGCTAAGATTATTGCATTTTTGTTAAAGACTTTTGATAGAAATCAGATTCAGAGCGATCCTCAAATCTAGCGATAGGACAAAAAATATTGCAGAGGCCGATATATCAGACAATATTTGGATGTTTTTAAATTATCGGCATGGGTCGAAAAATCTTTTTTATCGGCCAGTAAATTTCTCTATTACTTAAATTTGATGTTTGTAATAAAAAGACACTCTGTGTCACTTAATGTAAAGCCAAAGTACAGACAGTAAAGTTAACAATCATTATTCACTTTTCAACATGACGTTATGTTGTGTCACGCACATCACCTTACTAGTTTAACCAGTCCCTTCAGAAAAACGCGATTATGCGATCGCATGATTCAATGCATAAACAGCCAAAGTCCGTATACAGTCAGCTCCATAAATATTGGGACAGAGGCACATTTTGTGTTATTTTAGCTGTTTACCAAAATGTATTCCAGTTACAGTCATATTATGACTATTGTCTTACAGTACATACTCTCAGCTTTATTTTGAGGGTATTCAAATCAAAATTGGCTGAAGGATTTAGGAATTACAGCCGTTTAATATGTAGCTCCCCCTTTACAAAGGGGTCAAAAGTAATGGGACAGTTGGCTTAAAAGCTGTTTTATGGACAGGTATTGTCTATTTATTAAATCATTTCCTCATGAATGACAGATGTTAAGGTCTGGAGTTGATTTTAAGTGTGGCAGTCATGGAGAGGATAATGTGATCATCCACCACTGTTATCCTATATAGACATACAAGATTTTTATGTTGCTGAGCTCACCTGTGTGTTGTTTTTTTTAATCAGTATGCACCAAATTGTTGATCTGGCCACTCTTAATGTTCCTGCTATCTCTCTGATGGATTTGTTGTGTTTTTGAAACCTAAATATGGTCTGTATCACTTGTATGGAGATGTCCCTGAATCAAATGAATTGGGTTCACAGCCACAGCTTTCAAATGCAAAAACCAAACTTAAAATCAACTCCAGACCTTAACATCTGTCATTCATAAGGAAATGATTTAATAAATAGACAATACCTGTCCATAAAACAGGTTTTAAGCCAACTGTCCCATTATTTTTGACCCCTTTGAAAAGGGGGAGCTACATATTAAACTGCTGAAATTCCTAAATCCTTCAGCCAATTTTGATGTGAATACCCTCAAAATAAAGCTGAGAGTGTGCACTGTAAGCCAATAGTCATAATATGACTGTAACTGGAATACATTTAGCTAAACAGCTAAAATAACACAAAATTAGCCTCTGTCCCAATATTTATGGAGCTGACTGTATTTATGCGGGGGCCGCATTTTTTAAATATGCCGCACTTTCACCACATAAATTTCAGATTTCTGCTCGCAAAATATGCAGGGCTTGCATGATTTCATAATCACCGCATTTTCATAGCAAAAAGTCATATATATCTTAGCAGAAAGTTGAAAAATTTTGCATTTACTTCACACAAGCACAGCCATGTCCCCTGTTGCCATGGGAATGTTAGGAAGTGAAGTAATTATGCGACATGAACATCAATGAAAAGCTGCAAAACGCAAATTTTGGCAAGTTCCCACAATTCCATTGCATAAAAATGCATAAATATCCCGCATATTAGGGCTGGGTATCGATTAAGATGGTCCGGATCGATTCGATTCATAAGCTATCGGATCGATTCGATTTCCATTTCCCGTCCGATTCCAATTCTCGGGCCGATTTTTATACTCTATTATCGATTCAACTCTATGAATATATATTTAATACAAATACTTTATTTATAAAAAAAACAGTGAACATAAGTTTACAAGTGGGTAATTAATAAAAAGAAATTAAGGGCCACCAACCTCAATATTACACTTTTTTATTTTAGGTACACTTGGTTACATTAAAACAGAACCCATTTCTAATTTTCAAATGCATTCGTGACCTTCGAGAATCGATTTTTAATCGACCAGGTTTTTTTCCCAGCCGTACCACATATTCCATCGCATTTTTTAAGAAAGCGTGCTGCAAGATCAAGGATTTTTGCCCATAACAATCACAAAAAAGTCTTTTTTCTGTGTTTTTTCTGGAAGAACTATTTATCACACTTATTCAAACAGTACCATAAGATGTCAGATTCACATTAATTATGTATTGTAAAAGTACTTTAAATGTGTAGTTTTATACATTTTAGGCATAACTAATGTTTTTTTAGTTTCACCAATTGTCTCTTTGTTTATCATTTACTTTGATAACATTTGTGTTATATCGGCCATAAACAACCCATATTGGTCGACCTCTACTCAAAGCATACACTGAGTTTGAACTGTTTGCGCTAAGGGGTTGCTTCTGGGTTTTACAAGTTGGGTAAGAGCACCATCTGGTGGATAATAGCGGTAATACGGATTGCTGGAAAAACTTGTCATTGGCAGGGAGGCGTTTTCTTTTAATTGACGAGTTAACTTTTCCTTTGCAGGGAAAGAGTTCAAGAGTTTAAGCGGTTGTTATCTGCGAATAACAAACGTGCAAATGTTGCGATTGGCCAATCAGAATCAAGCATTCCAACGAGCCGTGTAATATGTTCATAACATATGGTATTGTCGTTCCACTTGCAATTACTACCACATAATGAATTTGACTGCCTTGTTCAATTGTAAAATGATACCTAGATGTATAGAGCTGCTGCAATACACACTCTATGTTGTTTATGGTTTGATATAAACTACCGTGTGGTGTTAGTGAACACAAATCTATGTAATCTGAGCCATTTGTTAGCTCTTCATCTACTGATGTATACATAAAAACTAGCTGTAGGAGGAGGCGCATACCTGAAGACTTAAAGGGAGTTCGTGGATACGTGTGGCCAATGTGCGGATTTCCCGGTCAGAGAGCACGCCGGAGTGGTCCGTGTCGATTTCATCGAACACTTCGGAAATATTGAGCTGCTGTATCGCGCTCATCAGGAAGTAGAAATAGGAGAAGGCGAACTGCATGTCGTTCCATTGTCGCACAGAATGTGAGGAGGTCTCATCAAAGTCATCAGGGAAACTGACAAAGAGAGACGCAATACAAAATGTGACCCTAACTGAAGTCATTTTATGTTTTCTACATAAATTCATCCTACACAATGTAAAGTACATTCTGTAAAAATATATTTAATATCGACTGAGTAAGGTCATACAAAAAATTTAAATAAAGGTGAAACAGGCTGGAATACAAATTATTCCTTTCCACCCTTTGCATGTTGCCTTCGCTCAGATTGGTACGTTAAAGACCCTTACGTGTCCTGCAGCTCCTGCATAATGAGCCTGTCAATCATGTGAGGCATGTGAGCAGGAACTTTACGGGAGGTGTAGCCGAATTTGCCGTTTAGAAGTCTGTTGACATAGCGGAGCGAGTCAGCAAACGTATCCTGTAACTTTCGCCCCGTGGCGGTCCTGACAGCTTTATACCGCAGCTCTCTCTCCAGACGCTCCCCTTCCTGCGTAGCACAAAGAACAACTGGTGTCTAGCATCACAAATTGTACAGCCTAGCGCTAGCAACAGCAAAGTCATGGGTTTGAATTTTAGGGAATATTTTAACTGACAAATGCATAAATAGAAATAAAACTATATATTCAAGCCACATGCACAATACAAAGTTGGGGGTGACCGCACATCTAAATACAGAAGCAAATACCCCAAATTATCATATTGTATGTATGGTTTGGTTTTGAGGATGAGGTATGCATTGGGTTTAATAATACAACTCACCTCCAGCAGATCTTGAAAGAACTTTCTTCTCTCCCAAGGAAGAAATCCCCGGTCCGCGCCAGCATAGTGCTGAAGTTTTCGACTCATGGGCCGTCCGCGCAGGTGGCCTTCATTTTCTGAAATTTTCTCCTTGGACATGTTGCCCACCAGTGTGTTGAGGAGCTTAGATATATGAGGTTTCTCCATGCCAAACAATTGCGATTCAGCATTGGGAATGACTTCATTAATTTTGACCGGGACAAGAGTTGGAGTGTTTTTATTTAATTTGAAGTTCATTTTTTGATCGAATAAAGGAGCTTTTTCCTCTTTCAAACCTTGGTCTTGCGTTTCTGTAGGGTCTTTGTATATCAAATACTCTGCTTTGTCTTTGTAGGGCCCCAACAGCACCGCTTTGGTCAAATTGTAGCCTTTAATGGTGATGTCACCCAACATTAGCTTCTCTTTCAGTTTTTGTAACTCAACCTTCACCTCCTCAGGCAAAAGTGATTCATTTAATGCAGGCACCTGCATGGTCTCTACCGTCCCGTGGGCTTTGTCTCGAACTCTTGGACTTAGTTTCTCTTTGGAAATGTTTTTAAATTGAACAACTTCTGGTTCTGGGGTCACCACGGTTGGTTTGGGTCCGTCTGTCTTCTCTTCCACTGGACTGGACGCATTAGATTTAGGGAGCTCTCGCGTATCCACAGTGATGGAGAAACTCATGAGGAAATCGTTGTTGTCTGTGCCCTGAAAGGTTATGTTGTAGTGGATCTGGGTGGTATTGTATCCCGGCAGCAGAAGCAGATGGATGGTCTTCCATTTGTTGGCGACCGAGGTGTGACGGATCACGGGGTTGTCGCTGACCTGCGCCTCTGACACACGGTTGGCAAGGCCAGAGAAGCTAAAATACGGTCGGATTTCTCCTTGAGGAAGGATGTAATTGGTTTGGTTCCTCTTGAGGACTATATGGTGCAGTTGGTTGAAATTATCTGATAAAAGGTAACCAAAAGTATTAAGTTACTACATTTGTGACACTGGACCATAAAACCAGTCGTAAGGGTTAATTTTGATATATTTGAGATTTATCATCTAAAAGTTTAATAAATAAGCTTTGCATTGGTGTATTTGTTAGGATAGGACAATAGTTGGATGAGATACAAGGATTTGAAAATCTCGAACTTGAAAGTGCAAAAAATCTAAATAATGAGAAAAACGAATTTAAAGTTTAAAGTCCAAATAAAGTCCTTACCAATGCATATACTAATGAAAAGGTTTGTTTTAGTGCTCTCTACTAGTACTGGCTTACCACTGTAATGACCTTGTTAACCAGTCCCTCCAGAAAAACGTGATTATGCGATCGCATGATTCAGCGCCAAATCAGCCAAACTCCGCATATTTATGCCGGGCCGTTTTTTTAAATGCGGCGCACTGTCGCAGCATAAATTGCAGATTTTCATGCGTCAAATATCCGGGGCTTGCATGATTTCATAATCCCCGCCTTTTTGTAACAAAAATCAAATATATCTTAGCAGAAAGTTGAAAAATGTTGCGTTTACTTCACACAAGTGCAGCCATGTCCCCTGTTGCCATAGGAACGTTATGAAGTGACGTGAACATCATTGAAAAGTTGCAAACAGTTTTTGAAAGTTCCCGCAGTTTTTGCAAGTTCCCACAATTTCTGCAAGTTCCCATAATTTCATTGCATAAATTTCCCACATATTCCATCACAATTTTTTTAGAAAATGTGCGGCAAAATCAAGGATTTTTGCCCGCAATGATCACAAAATACTCTGCGTTTTTCTGGAAGGACTGGATAACTGAATGGGGAAAGTTGTAAGCTTTTATATAAAACCCAAACTTAAATGGGAAAACCCCAAGGAATGGGTGGCAATGCACAGAGCATGTAGGCAAGTTTTCATATATTTACCGTAGGGAAACTTACAAAATATCTATATGGAAAATGATCTTTACATAATATACTAATGATTTTTGGCATAAATTTTGACACATGCTATGTATTTTTCCCCCACAAATATACCCGTGCGATTTACGACTGATTTTGTCACATTTATTAAAAATATAATCAAATATGCCATGATGACTTAAGACTCTCACCTTGTCCGCAGTCGCCCACGTCAAACCCGCAGACCAAAACGTTGCACGCCTGGTCACAGAATTTATCAGCCAACCAAGAGTTAGCGCAGCCCTGGTTACAAAAGGACACGCCTCCTAGTTTTCCCAGACCACCCGAAAACTGCCAAGCTGGCCCGCCTCCGATCACAGAACCGCCACCTGCTCTAAACCGGCTGTTATCCGCAGTACCTGCCAAGAAATTCAAAAACAACAAAAGTAATAACTTCAATTCATTTTACTAAATCACTAAATATTAATTATATAAACATTTCACGGTGCTGCAGAAGACCATAAACATTTCACAAATCTCACAACTGGTGTGATCCAAAGTGTTAAGTTTCGTTCACACCAAGGATGAAAAAACAAAGTTTTAAACATTGTTCTAAATTTAAAGTCAAAATGAAACTGAAGTACAAGTAGCGACTGTCTTATATTTCTTGTCGTGATGAAAATCAGTAAAATGGCTTCTGTAGGGCGGGATCGCTGCGATCTTTTCCCGGGTCCCACCCCCTGGAGCCATCCCTCATGACCGGAAGAAAAGAGAGATCGTTTCGAGGAGGGGAGATCAGCGTTATTGATGAAAGATTATGAGGGAAACATAAAAATAACAAATAATAAAGAAATTATGAAGCTCACAGATAAATAATTTGTAAAAAAAACACCACAATATAAAAAAAATAAAGTAAAAAATTTGACCAAGACCACACCACAACTATAATTATATAAAGATACAGAGGAACAATATCACTGGATCACATTCAGAGCGAATTTACGTTAGTTAATAAACAAGAAAATATTAACTATGTTACCATCCAAAGATGCGAATTTAACACATGTGCAAAACTGGAATATCGTAAAAAACATTTACAAATAAATCATGTTTTTATTCAGAAAGTCAAAGAAAACAAAAAACGTAATTTCTTAAAATTGAAGAAGCCTAATTAAGTACTTGTGCATCAGAGCGGCTAAACATATCTTAGTAAATGCAGCCCTGTCATCTATAGTTCTGGAAGATCATTAAACCCAACCATGCTAATGACAGACTTTATGACGAAAAACAACACTGGTTAGTCCAGTTGTGCAGTCTCATCACTCCCCAGTTACGACAAAAAAGTCAAAGTCACATGCCTATTTTTGATGCGCATCTAGGATTTTATTCAGTAAATGTTTCTCCATTGCATTTTACGCGCATTTCTTTTAATTTGATAACAAATATCCCACTCAATTGAGCGCATTCGTTTTTTGTGCATTTTCAGTATTTATGCACTTCTTGGCGTATCCATACGGCGTTTTTATGCAAAATATTCAAAAATGCACATTAAAATTGGTGGATGGAAGCATAACTGTTGACAGCCAATCAAAATCCATTTCAATTTAAAGGGAATGTGACATTGCAGCAATAATGCTCAAATGCTTCATGGTATGAACGAAGCTTAGTGGATGAGTCTGTTCTATTGTGAACATTGTCAGCATACCCAGACAATCTCCTCCATCCCAGTCACAGGCTGAATTATTGCAGGCCTTGTCGCAGTAGCCATCTTTAATCCAGGAGCCGGGGCACCCTTCAACACAGTTTGGAACAGGCCACGTAAGATACACCTGTGAACACAAAACAGATCTGAGGTGACTATCAAACTTCTTATGCACTGATTTTTATACATCCTCAAATCACATATATCTACTCTATAGGTTTCAGATACTGACCTTTTGACCTTTGGAGTGACTGTAAAAGTCATCCGGCCAAACGTCTTTGCCGAACATGACATCATCGTTCAGGTAGATGAACTTCTGTGACAGTCCTGGAATTCGATGGATGTGAGTCTCTATGGCTGGAGAACTGAACGTGGGCAGGTGAGACTGGTTCTGGAAAATGTCCTGTGATACAAGCCAAACTTAAAAATAGGTACGTGATGGGTCACACCTACAAACCTAAAAAGGTGTCTAGAGCGCTCACCTGATGAGTAACCACGGATATACGTGGACTATCCAGGTTCAGCCATGATGGTATCTGGCCGTTGGTTACGATGAAGATGTGCCGCACCCAGGGGGCGTGTTTCTCGATGGATCGAAGCGAATATCGCAATTCTTCGTTATCTTCAAAGCGACTGGCTGACACATCCTCATCCTGCTTGGACTGAATGAGATAATATTATGTGCTATACATATTAATGTATTTCAAACATTCTGAAATTTGTAAATGTGCACAATGTGACCTTAAAAATATAACCTTGATATCTTTCATATTAACTGAGTAAGGTCATGTACAATACTGAAATCAAATGAGTGAGTGAAATTAAAACTTTTAAATCTCATAATAAGACATTAGCCTGGATTTTACAGACAGGGTCACTTATTATCAAAACAGCAATTGATGATTCAATTGAATCTACGGGTACCACGGTGATGTGCTTACCTGCGAGATTGCGCTCAGGTCCCAAAACAGATAAGCCGGACTGACCGTGAGCGCTTTACCATCCAGCGTGAGGTTCTTCTTGGCCTGCTGGGTGAGTTCATTAAATTCTTCTGCTGTGTTGAGGTGGAGCAGAGCGATGCTGGCCTCGGAGTAAAGCTGTATCTGAAATACACATGAACTGTATGATACCAACAGTACAGTAATCCTCCAAAACCTAAATGAAACATGTAGGGTTCCCACACCTTAGTTAACTTCAAATTCAAGTACCTTTCAAGGACTTTCCAGGTCCAAAACCCTCCAATTCAAGGACTAAATGTGGGGACACATTTCAAGTGAGAGCAAGGTTACATCGTGTTACCTTTTAAGATACATTGTTACAGTTCCCTTTCGAGGGAACTTGCGCTGCGTCACTGCGGTGACACTTTGGGGACGCCTCCAGGGGTAAGTTCGTCTAAATGTGTATATCAAATTCAACCAATGGTGAGGCTTAACGACAAAGACAGGGTGACGCGGGAGCCAGGAAGTATATCGCTATCTGAAATATTGCCAAAGACGGCGTTACAGGGATGCAGGAAGTATGGCAAGGGAGACACAGCGTCTCGTTCCCTTCTCAGGGAACAACAGTTACATACGTAACCCGAGAGGAGACGTTACATGTGTCAAACACAACTATGCAAAAAGCATTCTGGTATGAATCAACATTCACATACAGAAAATATAAGCATTTAAAACTAACAGTTTAGCAATTAAGCACTTTCAAAGACCTGTATCTATTTATGTTTATTTTCAAAAACTTTCCAAGGCCTTTAAATTTTAGCCAAACAAGTTTTATATCTACTCAAAATGCCATTAACATGCATGTGCAGAGACTTCATTGTTTTTATTGTTACAGTTCCCAAATGCCAAAATGTGACTGCAGAAAGCTTTAAAAATCCATCAACGGCATTTATAAACAAAGAGCATTTACAAGAATGCCAACACAGCCATGACCATATGGCTAAACCCTTTCTATTCAGGCAGATCGAGGTTGTCATTGCAATGTACTTTTAAGGGGCCAATATGAATAAATCCTTCCTGTTACAAAGAAAGAAATGTAAAAAAGTGTGTGGACGGTTTGTTTGGCATTGAAAAAGGTCACATGCAGTGACGGCTCGTGACTGCTCATCTGAGGGGTGCAAATTCAAAATACATTTCGGAGTGTCATGTGTGTTGCTCGTGTTTTCAAAATATTTGTTTGTTGCATCATGTGAACCATGTGCATCACGTGTTTTGTAAAAATAAGTTCCTGCTGCACACGCATCAAAACCGTTTATGATTAAAGAGACGCACACATTCACAAAATACACGCAAGACACTCCTTTAACAATAAACTCTGATTACGCATGAGATTACATGATTATTAGGGCTGCAGCTATCGATTCTTTTTGTAATCGATTAATCTAGCACTGAATCGATCGATTAATCGAGTAATCGGATAAAAATTTTGTGTGTCTTTTTAATCAACCAAAACAAATAATGCATAACGAAAATGACGTGGCTGTAAAATGTTCAAGCATTTGGCTTTTATTTCTAAAAGAAAACAGAGGTATTTGGCTCCAAAAAATAAGCTTATTTATTTCAATTTTTACCCATTTAGTGTTTATAAGTGCCAATGCCAACAATTAATCACTTTTATTAATATGCACAACAGGTTTCATGCTGTAATCTAGCCCTGACATCAAAGTAAATATCTGGTTTATGTACATTTCTACACCTGCAGCATTTACCATTAGGCTACTAACAAATAATATAAAACAACCTGTGCGTGTGTGTGCGCGCACGTCCACCTGTGTTTGTGGGTGTGTGCACGCGTGCTGTGCGTGAGGAACAGTGACACCCCAGTCAGACGTTCAGTTGCTTCATTGCAGTTTAGTACGGCAGAAATACATACATTCATTTTCAATAGAATGCATTTGGTTTGCATCACTTGCATTGCGGTGCATTTTGGGTTAAGAATCCGTTCAAAAAAAAAAAAAAATCACAACAGTCCCGCTGTATACAGTGAATGCATGCTGAAATTATTGTTGCATGGCTACATAAAAGTTTAAGCATATGTGATGCATTGCGCGATTGGTCTGACTCGCGTGAGAGAGATGAGCGTGCATGTGTGTGTGTGTGAAGGGGTTCTTTTTTAAGCTATACTCTCTTGCAATTGAAAGTGAATACATTTACTACTTACAAACATCAAAGCTAAACATCATATCCAGTCAAACCGCATAACGACATCGCTACAAATACAGTATGGGATTAAAATCAGCGAAAGCTACGTTAACTTGTTTCATCAACGCTTGGTGAAACAGCAGTGGATGTTTTCGGTTCAGATGCTGAATGTAATGTAATGATAAGAATGTTACGATCCCAAACTTTAAACATTCTCTTTCAGCCGTTTATTTATGCGCCAACTACATTCAAAATGTATCACGAGCTATGATGTGCTTCCTGAACATTGAACAATGGTCCGTGTGAATCAGATCTCGGCGCGTGTAATCCGCGTCATAGGAATTTTGCCTCAAGGAATTTTTTTAATCGAGTTAATCAAGTAACTCGATGAATCGTTTCAGCCCTAATGATTATCTGGCAAACGCGAGCGTCTCTTTTATCATAAACCCTTTAGACGCATCTGCATCAGGCACTTATTTTGACAAGACAGGTGATGCACACAGGATCACTCGACATGCAGAACACATATTTTGAAATTATGAACCACACACGACTGGCTACATAAATGTTGTGACGAACTTCACATCGGCCGGTGACTTCTTTTTTCGAGGGCGCTCGATGCAAAGTTTGTCACAACATGTATGTAGCCCGTCATGTGTGTGGTTCGTCATTTCAAAATATGTTTTTGGCGCGTCACATGAACCTATGTGCCAAAATAAAATGCCTGCTGCAGACGCGTCTAAAGGGTTTATGATAGGAGACACTCGCGTGTGCCAGATACTCGCATAATCTCATTCGTAATAAAAGTTTAGTGTTAAGGGAGTGTCTTGCGTGTATTTTGTGAACGTGAGCATCTCTTTAATCATAAACGGTTTTGACGCGTGTGCAGAAGGCACTTATTTTGACAAAACACGTGATGCACATGGTTTACATGACGCAACAAACGCATATTTTAAATTTGCGCCCCTTGAATGAGAAGTCATGAGGCGTCACTTGAACAAAAGCCAACCCCCAAAATATTATTTTGTATGAAAAGTATAGAAAAAAAAATGCAAAAAGTATTCTGAATTTTTTAAGGATGTATTTCCTAATGTCCTAAAAATTTTTTTGTCAAATTCAACTCAATTCGAAGAACAAGTGATGCCTGAACCAAGTAACCCCAACACCCTACACACACATCACTGACATTATTTATTGTCTAACAGTCTGTGCATTTGACAGTCAAGGTTAAGGAAGAGCCATAATCAACATTGTCAACAGGCTAACACACACTATAAATACAATCTCTCTCTCTCTCTCTCTCTCTCTCGGAAACACACAAAACACAATAATCGAGAAAAACCTTGTCAAAGGCCCCACCTTTGACAGATGGTGAGAAACCAAACAAGCGGGTGACAAAAACAGCATAGACAAACCATTAAGACTATAAAGCAGAGATATTAATATGTAGAAAATTATAGTAAATAAGAATGGAGTTACAAAAGCTACTTGAAAGAAACAAAGATTAGCCAGTGAGATATACAGAGATCCAGGAGATATGGATATGAAAGGTCAAGTTAACTACTGCCTTTCAAAGTGCAGGCTGGCGCCAGGCCATTTAAAACAGTTGTTGTACGATTACACCCTCAGTCCCCCCTCAACAGCGCTCAAGTGTCAATGTAATACCCTCTTATCACATGACCGCAGACAAGAGGACCGAGACCACACATTGTCCTAACAAATAAGATAAACGCTGATCCATAAAGCACTGCTTACTTTATAAATTAACAGATGACAGAGGATTACATTGTCTGAGTTAAAAGCTCAGTCTACATATTTCACAATGTTGTCATGGGTGCGGATGGGAATAATGGCTCTTCAAATTAACCCTAAGCAGCAGTGTCTTTATACAATCTAGTGCGCCACCTCGTGGACATTTTAAAATGCATCGCTTTAAATTTGTGAGGTTTTACCTGCTTAATTTTACTGCTTACTGCAGCTGGAAGTTTGGCTTCGAGTTGCTTGGTTTCCTTCAATGATGCCGGGAATCCGCTCAAGTAGGCCAGCGTGTTTATGCGGACGAGACCTGGGGCATCCTTATCTGTTGTCTGTAAAAAAATAACACATTCATGTTTAGTACTGTCACAATGTTTGCTTTCTTTTTAAGAAAAATCTCACACAAAGTGGCAGCAAAAGTGTTTTGCTTTTGCATTTAACAAAAAATACAAAATCAGGTGACATGAGTTCAAACTAAAGAGAAATTGGATATTTTTAAGCTTTTGTGGTTGTTTTTTTAAGTGAGGGGAACTTGCATCATATATTCACAAAATGACCTTGTGACATGATGGTTACATGCAATTGCAAAAAAAAACATGACTCAGAAAAGGGAAGTTTGTTCTTAGATCGTTGGTTGTTATTTACATGTTAAATGTCTAAATGTCACTGCATTAGTTATACCGTCCCCTAAAAATTTACATTTATGCATTTGTCAGGTGGTTTAAACCGAAATGACTTATGGTTCATCTAAATTACACTGAACCTCGACACTAGTCTCTTTACCAGATGGGTTTTCATCTGCTTAACACATTTATAACTCAAAACAACATCTTTTAATTAAAGGTCACCTCATATAAGAAATTCACTTTTATATGTTATACATACAAAATGGTTTGTCATCTTTGTGTGTACACAACCACCCTGTCCTGATAAAAATCTGCCCCCTCTTTTAAAAAAAATCCCCATAAAACCTCCACAGTCTCATGGGACAAGCTGTTGGCGTTTTCCGAGCTAAATGACATCACTTTGCCCATGCCCCACCCACAACCGTCCAAAGACCATAGTTAGGTCATAATTTCTCATTTAAATCTTCTTTAAATAATTCATTATCGCACATTCATTACAAACAATTAACCCTTGTGGGTTGTTCCAATTCACTATCCTTTCGGGTTGGTCGTGTACAAAAAAGGCCACTAAATTAAACGCCTGTACAAATTTATCATATTCAAATTTTTTCATAAATCTGTTAATCAACCTAAGTACTGATCAAAACTACCAAATGTTTACAAAATTTCCATGATTTTAATGGCCAAGTTCACAAGTGGTGTCACTGATTTGGGGAAAAAACACACAATTGAACAGATTTTCAATATAAAAGAGAGATTGTAGACTGGATTTTTTTACTTTTTCACAGTCTTGGGCATGCCAAACATTGGTAAAAACATTGGCTTAGATGCATTTTGTTTTTGTGCAGCATCAGTTTTTATTTTTTTGTCCCTCATTTACTGTTTTTGCCCCATTAATTTCCATTATAACAACATTTAAATTGCAGAGCCATGACACCTTATTATCATGCATTCTTGATTCTTTGTGGTTTTTCCTTTTGCAAAGAGGTACAATTTGTCATTTTTACTGTTGATCACCATGTGGCACCATTAACCCTTTAGTAGACCTGTGCAAACAACAAACCTTAATTTCTGGCTTGTACATTGAGTTATATAGATACATGAGTACATAGATTTATGAAAAATATTCATCTGATATGTTTTTACAGCCATTTTATTTTGTGTGGGTTTTTTTGTACACGAACAACCCGAAAGGGTAGTATATTTGTCAACGGTGTATTGTTGGGTTTAAAAAAAAATTCAAAGCATTTTCTCAAAAATGTGTCAATATAAGATTTGTCACCAAAATCATTCCATTTGCTGAAACACAGAGAAAATTGTGGCCAAATTAAGACAAAAAAAATAATTGCCAAAAATGGCCTCAACAAGTGAATGTCAGTGAACAGGGAGGAAGCAGCGGCAGAGACACACACAAAAACCATAATTTTTTCCTCAACAAATCAAATAAATGATCTATATAGGCCTAAGACTAATATTACATCTTGAAAATTTGCCATATTAGGTGACCTAATTTATTGAAAAAGTATTGTGAAACAGTTCCTTGTGATGGCTACACTACCACTTTTTAAGATGCCACAATAAACACTTCCTCAGTGTGGGCATGACTTTGCCTATTTTCAGTAAAAAGAGCATCAGTTTTTTGTTCCATTCCCAAAAGTCAGACGGAGAACTTCCAGCTTGATTACCCAAACAGATGACCACATAGCAGTAAAAAAATATAGGGGGCGGTTTCCCGGACAGGGTTTAAATTAATCCAGGACAATGCCTTAGTTATATTAGGATATTTTACAAACAAATCATACAAAAAAAAAACAATACAGGTGTGCATCTTGACACAAAACAATGGCACTGATATGTTATAAGATATGTGTTTTTAAATTACGGCATCTTAAATTTGCATTTTAATCTGGGACTAGGATAAACCCCTAAAACCCAAGCTTTGGTTTGTCTTTTTTCCAGATTTCTTCCAGCTATTTGAGGTTAGGAAGAACCACTAAATATAATAAACATTTTCTTTCATTGAAGATGAAGAAGTGTAATTGTCCACGTTTGTGTCCAACAGGTTCCAGTTACACAGAATTTGTTGAAACAACAAAATAAGTTATGCCCACGTATGTGGACATCCAGGTCTTAGAAGGTTAAGGTGTATTAAAATACAAATGTAATTCACTCAATAAGTTAAACATTCAATATTTACCAGCAGCAGGTTGGTAAGGATTGCAGCATTAAACACAGCTTTAATAAACTTTGATTTCTCACCAGATAAGCTCTGCTGATGGAGTATACCAGGTTGTCCTTCAAACCATCTGTGTAAGCCTTTTCAGCTAAAACAGGAAAGATAAAGTCTAAAATTAGGTCGCTCGATTTAATCTTTGCACATGGACAAATACAATTTTGCCTAAGTGTTACGTGTCATGCATACACTGTAAAAATTATTTATTGACTCAAAAAAGCTATGTAAAAACCTGTGTTCAAATTTTGAGTTAATTCAACTTAAAGGATTAGTCCATTTTCTTAAAAAAAAAATCCAGATAATTTACTCACCACCATGTCATCCAAAATGTTGATGTCTTTCTTTGTTCAGTCGAGAAGAAATTATGTTTTTTGAGGAAAACATTGCAGGATTTTTCTCATTTTAATGGACTTTAATAGAGCCCAAAACTTAACAGTTTTTCTCAACGGAGTTTCAAAGGACTCCCAAACGAGGCATAAGGGTCTTATCTAGCGAAACGATTGTCATTTTTGACAAGAAAAATAAAAAATATGAACGTTTAAACCACAACTTCTAGTCTAGATCCGGTCCTGTGATGCGCCAGCGCGACCTCACGCAATACGTCATGACGTCAAGAGGTCACAGAGGACGAACGCGAAACTACGCCCCAGTGTTTACAAGTGTGGAGAAAGAGGACCGTTCCGCATTGTTGTATGTGGAATGATACTAATTCATGTCTTTGTGTCAGTTTATTGTTTACAATGGTCCACAAATGTGCGTTTTATATATGTAACACGTGACCTCTCTACGTCACTACGCATTTACGTGAGGTCGCGCTGGCGCATCACAGGACCAGACCTAGACGAGAAGTTGTGGTTTAAAAGTGCATATTTTGTTTTTTTCTTGTCAAAAATGACAATCGATTCACTAGATTAGCCCCTTATGCCTCGTTTGGGATCATTTAAAGTCCTTTGAAACTGCATTGAAAAAAACTGTTAAGTGTTGGGCTCTATTAAAGTCCATTAAAATGAGAAAACTCCTGCAATGTTTTCCTCAAAAAACATAATTTCTTCTTGACTGAACAAAGAAAGACATCAACATTTTGGATGACATGGTGAGTAAATTATCTGGATTTTTTTTAAGAAAATTGACTAATCCTTTAAGTTGAATTAACTCAAAATTTTAGCACAAGTAGGTAGCTTTCTTTTTTTATAAGTGTAAAATATGTTTTTTTTTACAGTTTTGAAGAAGTTTTCATCTCTGCTGGACTCTTACGTGCTGCTTTTTGTTCATTAATTCACCCACTTCAGTTTTGTAATGAATTGAATCATTATCTGGGCACAATTATACTTTTACATTATTCATTTAAGCATACGCCATCAGATCAAAAGGTCTTTAAAGATCGTGAGAAACATTTCAGTCATGTGACCCTAAACTTTTGAACAGCAGTAAGTGCCGCCCAGATCAGAGATTACTGAAGAATACTAAACTGTAGCACATTGATCAATCAGACATGAGCATGATAACAACAAAAAGGTATTTCCATGGATGTTTTGGTGATACCATAATATTTGAAGTTCCCTGGACTTCCCTATAAATACCATGGTACATAAATATGATAATCCTTCAGTATTTCTGTAATGCAAATTTTCACATGTGTTGTTCTGAATTCTACTTAAAGTTTACAGAAAACACAAAACAGTATGATTAAATATGGTCATATTGGTTATTTTTATTGAATAAATAAGCTTTCCATTGATGTATGATTTTTTAGGATAGGACAATATGTGGCTGAGATACAACTTTTTTAAAAACTGGAATCTAAGGGTGCAAAAATTTTAAATATTGAGAAAATCGCCTTTAAATTTGTCCAAAAAGTCCTTAGCACTGCATCCACTCACAAAATAAACATTTTGATGGTAGAAAATTTACTAAATATATACATGACCTTTACATAATATCCTAAAGATTTTTCACACAAAAGAAAAATGTATAATCTTGACCAATACTATATATTTTGGCTATTGCTACAAATAAACCTTTGCTACTTAAGTTTTGTGGTTCAGGTTCATATATGTGTGTGTAACTCTGTAGGTTATGGTTGTACCTTCGCCGTCCGAATGGAAGAAAAGTACAGACACACTTGTTGAGGGCTGGAGGGGTTTGGCCACCTGTAAGAGTTGCTTTACAGATGTGAAGGCAGCTGAAAGCACAGGCAGCTCTTTTAATGTGACGTTAGGAGGGAGGACCGGCTCCAACACCAGCACTGGAGCCAAGATGCAGTGAGACAACAGACATTCTGGCCTATCACACAAAATAGACGGTTGATCAATATCTGATATATCTATACAACAACCAACCGAGTAGATGATCAGATCTGCAGCAGTGTTCTTAACACAGGAAATCAACTGGTGGCATAAAAACACTGTGGCTGTGATAAAAGACATTTTTTCAATGAGAAACAGGAAATGTTTTAACCACACAAGCTGTTTTGCTTACTGCAGACATATGAATATATTGAAAATTAAACCATTTATACATGTGGCAGATGCTTTTGTCCAAATTCTAAGTACAATTCAACAGTTTGGATGAGCTACAAAAACTCTCACCTTCCTTTGGGAGCTTCAGTAGTTTCAGAGACATTCTTTCCTAGACGTTCCCTAAAGGAGAATTTTTTTTATAAAACTTTTAATCATCATCATCGGTTAAAGGGATAGTTCACCCTAAAATGAATATAATGTCATGAATGACTCATAATTAGTATGAGAGCTTGAAAATCTATGTACGGTATACCGTCCATGTCCAGAAAGGTAATAAAAACATCATCAAAGTAGTCCATGTGACATCAGTGGGTCCGTTAGAATGTATTGAAGCATCAAAAATACATTTTGGTCCAAAAAAAAAAAAAAAATTACAACTTTTTCAGCATTGTCTTCTCTTCCGCGTCTGCTGTAAAGCGCATGCACGAGACTAAATTCACTTGACTGCAGTGACGCAGATGACGTACAACGCGTCTGACGTGTTATCTGGTGCACCCCAGCTATTTTTTTGTTTTGTTTTTTGTGTGCCCAAGCTTCGTTTACAGTCTGAGGGAGACACACGCTATAAGTTTGAAATAAAAAACTTTGCACAAATGTCTGAAGATAACACGTCATCCACGTAACTGCAGTCACGTGACTTTAATCTCGCGCATGTACTTCACAACAGACGCGGAAGAGAAGACAACGTTGAATAAAGTCGTAATTTTTAGACCAAAATGTATTTTCGATGCTTCAACACATTCTAACTGACCCACTGATGTCACATGGACTACTTTGATGATTTTTATTACCTTTCTGGAAGGGATGCACGATATATCGGCTGATAACTGCTTATTTTTATATTATGGGTTATCGGTCTGATAGCAAAATTAGGCCGATAAATGAAAGCCGATAAATGATGGATTATTTTAGTTTGTTGAACCACTTCACTTGCTCATTCCTGGCCATGTGAAGTTTTGATTGGTGCTTTCTGTAACATAGCACGAAGATGACACGTGTTGCGGGCTTAAGAAGAGTATGCTAGTCTAGCGCAAAGACAAGATGTCCGCAGTCTGGGAGTTGTTAATTGTGAAAATAATATGAATATTTATTGGCCTATATATATATAGATATAGATATAGATATATATATAGATAGATATAGATATATATAGGTTATCGGCCCCCAAATGTAAAGAGTTATCGGTATCGGCCAAAATTTCAATATCGCTGCATCCCTACTTTCTGGACATGGACAGTATACCATAGATTTTCAATGAAGGGCCAACAAGCTCTCGGACTAAATATAAAACATCTTAAACTGTGTTCCAAAGATAAACGGAGGTTTTACAAGTTTGGAACGACATGAGGGTGAGTCATTAATGACATTATTTTCATTTTTGGGTGAACTACCCCTTTAATATTCTACATTTATTACATTTTCACAATTCAAGCTTTGATAAATGAACATTAGTTTATAAACACAAACATGAAATAACAAAACAACTTAGTAAGTCAGTGTAGCAACTAATGTCGAACCTATAGGTAACAATTCACCTCACTGTACCTAATACACACTGTACGTATCTGCAAGCATGTTTAAATTAGGGATGTTCATATTGACCGGTTAACCGAAAAACAGAATTTATGACCATTTAATATTATCAGTTAAAAGAAAAGAAAAAAATGTCTCAATTCCCATACCCCCATGTTAAAATCCCCAACTTTACTGCCGAAAATAATGTTTACAGTCTGGTACAAAAAGTACTCTATATAGCTAATTTTGCACTTCATGACAAATGTAAAGGGGTGAATTTTTATATAACGCTGCTTAAATTATATTAAGCCTTAAAGTTCTGCTTAATTAAGGGCGTGGCCACTTGAGTGACAGGTAAACTGCCACTGCTGTCACTACCGATGAGCTAGGCGGGCATGGTTTCAGCAAGCAATCACCTTAGGTCCACCCACGTCCTGCCACTTTACCCATTTTCAGTTTCCGCAAGCGATGCACAGTGACGCACTGCCAAGATGGCAACGGCAGACTCAGCCAACTATTGGCTCTTCACAAACCTATGAGTGACGTCTAAGTCTATATTTTTTTTACAGTATATGGTCCGAACAAACCTTCACCTCTGTCCTGGACCCTGACCATAAACATTTCTCTTTTTGCACAAACAGAGAAACAAGACGCAAAAGCAAAACTTTTTGAAACGTGTCCTGCTTTAGAAATCACCTCTGTGGTAGATAAAAAAAGAGCAATCCACTCTCTTTGAATATTAATCCTCTTGTGTGCTCTTTGATAACGTTTTGTTGGGTGAAAATGTGAAAATTTAATGGTTCTGTTGTTGATCCTTTGCTGCTTTTTGCACAATCAAATTAAAGAACATTTTTGTATTGTTTTTACCGAGTCACAGATAACCGTCAACTGCATTTTTTACTCAATTTATATTAAAATCTTATCATTTAACAGTTAACAAGCTGCTATTGAATGTTGGTAAAATTAACTGAAATGAACATCCCTAGTTTAATGTCGTCTTATTGTCTGATTTGAGGAATTCCCTCCCACATTAAAATGTAGTTGTCAATACTGAATCTATGAAGTGTGTACGTGGTAAATATGCTAATCATGTTTGCTTGTATATAAAGTTTACTAAGCATTTGTATGTTTAGTATGTGTGATGATGAACCTCAGGGCCTTCTGTTTGTCTTCCAACTGCTTTCTCACAGCATGGAGATCCTTCAGTAGGTCTGTGTCTGTGCCATTTACCCAGGTGTACACCACATCAATGGGCATTGGTAGGCATAGCCTGAAATATTACAAGCAGATGAATAATCAACCATCTGGAAATCAAGCAATATGCAACCACGTGTATTTAAAAAAAAAAAAAAGTGTACATGTAACCCTGCCAGTGAAGTCATTTTTTGTGATTTATTGGTTTCTACATCAAATCATCCTACATAACGCCACATCCTGTAGAAATATAACCTTGATATCATTAATATTGAAAGAATAATGCAATGTCAAAGAATGAATGAAATCAATGAATGAAATCCAACTTTGGCACTCCTAATCTCATAATTAGATCATGAAACTTTAGCCTGGATTTCAAAGGTGGGGTCACATTCTGTTTAGGGTGTGGCATTGTCATTGCTGTGAATGGGTAATACACATTTTTGTAAGTTAATTATTATAAGAGATTATAAATTATAAGTTATATCAACCAACCTGCTCTTTAGTTATTGGTGTTGGAATATCACCTACATGAGTGTTATAAATTCAAGTGGTTTATAATAATGCAAGTTTACATGATATGTTGCTCACCTGGTCTGAAAGGACTTTCCTGCGACATTATCTCTGTAGGAATCAAACAAAACATGGTACTGATCTCTACTCCATTCTACTACAACCTGTAAACACACAAGAGAGCAAGTCAATAGACCTTTAAATCACACCAAATTAATCAATGCATTTGATTTATAACCTTTGAAACCGTATAAATGTTGACACGCAGGTTTGATTCCTAAGCACTATGTATCACAGTCAGCTTATGATCAGTGCAATGACTTGACACAGTAAGCACAGATAAGAGGATGCAGCCATAACATGAATCGAATGAAGCCAGTAAAGTTTTGACGGATGAATACCATACCTCTCCAAACTGAAATGCAGACACAATCATGAGGACGAGCCCTCCAAAACACAGGTACAGACCATAGCGGTGAGATAGACAGGTGTAGGTTTGACGCTGCACCAGTTTCAGGATTGAATTAATGATCACCATGACTCTCCCAGGCCAGCCGCATATCCTCCTCCGTAAACATTCAACACATGGTTTTCGCGGTGAATTAAAAATAGATTTATCAGAGGACACGTTCTACTAAAGAAATTGTCACATGACTGCACGATAAGCGCTCAGACGTCGTAGTTCCTGATTGGAGATGTTAGGCGTTTGAACGCTCGAGAATCTCGATATGTTTTTACATGACAGACTCGCTGCTGCCCTCTGGTGGAGAGGAGGACAGGCTCTGTAAAATTTGGTGATGAATTTGATTCATATATTTATGTATTTCTTTAATATTAAATCAGTTTTTAAATTCAATTTTAATTTGAAATATCAAACTATTTTAATATAATTTGCAATTTTTGTATGTATCATTTTAATGAGTCAATCCGTATTATCTAATTTTTCTAAATGAATGTTTGT
This sequence comes from Paramisgurnus dabryanus, assembly GCF_030506205.2. NCBI lineage: Eukaryota > Metazoa > Chordata > Actinopteri > Cypriniformes > Cobitidae > Paramisgurnus > Paramisgurnus dabryanus. Next base: position 34,667,238 of record NC_133337.1, on the reverse strand, counting down.
TATAAGTTTGGCATGTGTTAAATAATATAACTACTACTTTTTCAGATTAGGATAAATGTCTTTGAATAAGAGCTAAAAATGAACTAAATCAACAAAAAATTACGATGTAAACAGCTGATTAAAAATGACTGTAATTGGTTAAGAAAAGTGAATAAAGGGAAAAGCGATTATATTTGTATAATACATTGTTTATTAAAGCAGTGACAGCCATTTTGGGTGTCAATAAGTGTTCAAAAACCAAATTAAAATAAGTTAAAATTAATACAAGTACACAATAATAATAATAATAATAAATATTACAAAAAACTTATTTAAATGTTTATTTGGTGTCGATTGTCTAAATTAAATGCATTTACAAAAAGCACATTAGCGATTAAAGTTACTTGTTCATTTGCCTACAAAAGCTGAAAAACACAACAGAAAGAACGAAAGCTGCTCGGGTCCCATTGATCTGTGAGTAAAACAATGAGGAAGAGAAACATATTTCACTGTAAACACGTGACAATATCGTTATAAACGCTAGGTAATTGTGTCACTATCTTTAGTGCAGTCGCTATCAGCATCACCTTAATAGTGTGCGATCAATGAGATTAACTTTTCTTTTGTTGTCGTGAATGGTGATGCACGAATTACTTTCACCCCTCGGGCATGATGGTTTGGTTTATGGAAGGCATGTGTTTTTTACCTACTTTTTTGGTCATCTGGTCATCGAGCACGTTCATAGTTTCTTATATCATCGCATTGTTTCGACAAGATGTTGATGTTATCCTTCCTTATATAAGGTATGTGGTTTGCTTTTTAATCAGATATTGTGCTCGATTGGATTTACACATCTGGATCAGAATGAATTACAATAAACCAATAACAGTTACACCAGGAAGCGCTTAAAGTTGCAACATAGTTACCTAGACTGATTTTATTTATAATAGTGTATTTGTAAAAAATCTGTTTGTTGTAAAATAAAAGTGAAAAGTAAGTTTATGCAGAAAGCGAGTTTAGTTTCGTTTTCCACTACGTGTTGTTGGCACTTGTTCAAAATCTGGTTAGTATTCAGCTGAGGCGACTGAAGACAAACATCTTTTAGTTGACCTCAAGTAAATGTATACGAACTTCTGCAGACCTCTTAAAACCACTTTAGATTTATGTCTCACCCTTTTTGATAAAGCAGATATGTTGGGAGTTTGTGAAATAACAAAGAATTTGTACTACAAAGACTCCTAAACAAAGATCCCATGTAATTCTTCATAAGAGCTTTGATAAATAAGCATCAAGATAGGTTGGTTTTTTGGTTTCTTATATAAAACTGGCATTGTAAACATTTTGAGAACAAAAATATTTAATAAAAATAAAATAATATAAATGCTATTAAAAATAAATGTTTTTTAAAGTAATTTCCACTATTAATAACAATTAATAGTTTTAATTTCCATCCTTATAATAGAAGATATGGTTCTTGCTATGTATACAATAACAGAATATTTATGCAATATAAACTATATCAGCCATGTATAGTGTACAAACAAGGGCGTAGACAACTGTGCATACATTATGAATCATATAGGATATGTTTTTTTTTTTTGGCGGGGGGAGGGGGGTTGGAGTGACAACTGTTCAAATTTTTTTGATTATTCATTACATAAATATTGGGGTGGGTTGTAAATGCTAGTTTAGATTTTTTTTTGGGGGGGTTACCTCCCAGCACCCCCTAGAAAGCGCTTTATCTAATAAAAAAAAACACATAGCTATACCAGATTTGACCTTTATTATCTTAATAAGCACAGCAGCTATTATTGTAAATTAATTTAAAGTCCAATAAAAAAGATTGCACAACTGTTTGTCCTTTTGCCGCACCGCTATCAATATACTGGATTTTTTTAATTATTTTTGACACAAATTTCCTCAAGTATAATGTTTGTTTAATTTATATAATTTATATGTATAAATAAATGATTTTCTAAGAATGTTAATCTTTATGTTTCTATTAGTGATACAGGTGCCACTCCACCCGAGAGCTGTGTGTTTAGTTTTATGTCTACAATCACTGCCTTCTCAGGTAAGGAAAGCTAGTGAATATGAATATTGAATATATATTTGATCACACTTTACAATGAGGTTGTATAAATTGTTAACATTAGTTAATGCTTTAACAAGAACGAACAATGAGTTCTACTTCTAGCATTTATTCATCTTAAACTGGGGACACACCTAATGATTTTCACAGAGATTATGAATTTAATTTAATCATAAAGACTACCTTAATGCATCCATGTTTACAGTGACAACTCACTCTAAAAAATGTCATTGGGTCAAAAAGGGACAAACCCAGCAGTTGGGTTAAATTAAACTAGAAAATGTTTATATTTGACCCAACAATTGGTGTTAAAAACAACCAAGCATAGGTTAAATTACAAGCCAGTGGGTTGGGTTTGTTCCCTTTTGACACATTTTTTTTTAGTGTAGTTGTAACTGGCATATTGGCATTAACTAACATTAACAAAACCTAATAAACACTGAAAACGTATATTGCTTTTTGTTTGTTTGTGTTGCTAATCCATTTACTAATGCTAACAAATATATAAATGTATATGTAGGCCTATTACTCTTTCATCCCCCTCCCCTCAAGCATCTTTAGACTCATATTTCAAACAAACACAATTTCAAAAGCAGTGAAATTCCCTTGCAGAAGTTTCAGGAAGCTCCTGTTAACTGGTATCAAACACATTTCATAAATTGTGCAATTTTGAGTCAACTGCCAACTGCATGGTTATGATGTGACAGAAAAGCAGTGGGAATGAGTTGATTGTACTTTTCTTTAGTAACAATGGAATCTCTTAATAAAGTCTCACTTCTCTTTCTGTTTAAATCGAAAACTGAGCTTTCCCATCTGTAACACACAGCTGCATTTTGGTTTGTCACTGCAAAAAAACCTCAAAAGACAAACTAAAGAAATGAAACTTAATGTCATATCATGAGTTATCATTGAACTAAAATAGTGAATATTCCTTTTATTTACACGATACATTCTTATATCTCATAAATAAACAAAGAGCTCAGATTAAAACCCTCTTAGTGCGTCTGACATGTTTTCCTGTCAATAAGCATTTTTATCAGCCTCTTATGTTTAGGTTCAGTAATTTCACTGGTAATGAATTTTAATGGCAATGAAAACTTTATTAGTCAGTAATTGAAATGCCTTTTCACAAATGTCATTTTATTGGTATTTAACAAATTTGAATGTCTTTCGCTGCAAAACCCTCAAAGTGCATGCAAATCTCCACTTGAAGAAAAAGTCTTCAGTTGTCTTTTATTAATAAAAGTAAAACACTTGGTCAATACCTTCATATAGCCGGTAAACCTTTAAAGGCGGGGTGCATGATCTCTGAAAGCCAATGTTGACATTTGAATAGAATAGAATCTGGACCTATTTTGATAGACCCGCCCCACACATACGCAACCCAGGCAACGATGTCGGTTAGTAGATGCGCCCCTTACTGCTGATTGGCTACAAGTGTGTTTTGGTAGTCGGCCCGACTCCCTTTTCCAAAGTGTTTTTCAAAAATCATGCAACCGGGTAAAAACTCTTGCACCTTAATGTACGTGTGACATCGTTCATTAAATTCTTCTTCCATGCACTTAGAGGACTTTGCTGAAAAAAAGGCTTAAAGGCACACAGAAGTGCCTTGGATTGTTCAACATTACTTTATGTGGTGACATCAGTTTAACTGAACCAACAAAACTAGAAGACCCTCACCTTTTTCTAAAATAATCAATAAAGTTTAATTTATGGCATAGTCCAGCAAAGACAAACTGTAACAAAACACAGATGCTTTAGCATCTAAAGAGCATTTAATTGGACAGGAAATTTGATGAAAAGTTAAAGTGTATTGTGATGTCATGATCAAATTCTAGACTTTTTGCGCATGTGCCAAACTGTTGGTTTTAAATGCTTATATCTTTTAAATGAGAATTTTGGACCATACCAGTTTAAATCTAACCTTATATTATAAAATGAAAAAAGTTTTATTATAATTTCAAGGGGTCTTTAACAGCGTTTTACAGATTCTGTCAACAAACCGTCATTTCTGAATGGCCTGAGGCTGGGATTAAGCAGATTTAAAGTAAATGTATTTGATGAATGTATAATACGTACCGAAAGCATTTTTGCATTCATCTCATTTTTGATGGACGTTGCATTTAGTGAATTTTGCATCTGAGCTCTTCAAATATTTTGACATAAACCGCCATCTGTGCAATATAAATACTTCAATACTCCATTCCTCCATCCTTTTCCCCTCTTGTCCTTTGTATTGTCTGTATTTGACTTGAAATTTCCCTTCAGGAGTAAGCAAGCTTAACCACATTTGAAGGTTTTTTATCTATAATCAATATATAACATTTGTTTTCCAGCATTTGCCACCATGTATGCAGAATATAAGTTTGTGGAGAGGATACACGAGAACACAGGTGCCGTGTCCCCACATCTGAACAAAGCATCTTTTGCTTTTGGGATCATCTCTTGTGTTGGCATGTGTTTTGTGGCTACATTTCAGGTATAATGTCTGTACAGTATCACGCCTCTTAAGTAAATATAAAAAGGTTTATGTGTGGTTGATGTTAAAGGGACAATTGACTCAAGTCTGTCATTTACACACACATGTATGAATCTCTTTCTTCCAAAATACACCAAAGGAGAAAATTGTCTGAGCTGTTCTCTAATACATTTAAAATGGATGGCGACGTCCAAAAACCTTCCTGAAAGTGGTCCACATGATCCACATAATAAAAAAGATCTTTGTTTGACTAAAAATAAAGGAAAATAACAGAATGGACATTCTGCTCAACAAAAACTCTTTTGTGCGTTATGAAAGAAAGTAATATGGGTTTGGAGTGACTTGTAATGGTGCTTAACATGGCGATAAATTCAATTCTTTCTGACTGTTTTGTTCCAGGAGACATCGGTGGTATCAGTTCATGACTTTGGAGCTCTACTATTTTTCGTCTTTGGGGCTATATACGCCGTTACTCAGTGCGTGATATCATACCGCGGTCGTCCTTATGGATCATCTACATCCGTGTGTCATGTTCGTGCATTTTTTGCTGCGCTGGCTGTTATAGCAGTATTTCCAAGTATCCTTTCTCATGCAGTAAAAATAAATATTAACAACCTACATCTCACAGAATAAGGTACAAAAGTTGTCACTGGGGTGGTATCTTTTCAAAAAGTACTCGTTTGTACCTAAAATGTACATATCGATACAAAAATGGTACATAGTAGGACTTTTTTTTTTAAAGGTACCATCCCAGTGACAACTTTTGTACTGTACCTTTATTTCTGAGAGTGCAGAATCCAACAATGCTATAATGACAGCATGGGAATCTTTTTGAAAAGTTTATTTTTTTACAGTTTCAAAACTCAGTTTAAATCTTTAACACACATTTTCAGCCATTTTCTGTGCAGTAAATGTAGGAACAAGTAAACTTCACTGGAACAGTGATGATAAGGTAAAATTGATGTCACATTTCAGTACTTAAATCCTTTACTTTTTTCATAAAACATAGATCTTCAAAGATATGTAATATAACAAATATATTATTCTTTGTTTTAAAGGATTATACTCTTCATCTAGTGAGTGTTGCGTTTGAATGGATCACTACCTTTAGTTTCGTATTCTTCTTCTTAACCTACATCCGAGAATTTCAGGTGAGTCATTTTGCATTGTTACCGTTTTTATAATATTTAAATTTTCTTAAAGGGATAGTTCACACAAAAAACTATTTCTCACTTTCATGTTGTTACAAAACGGTATAAATGTCTTTGTTCTGATGAACACCAAGGACGATATTTTTAGGGCTGTAGTCAACCAAAGAAATGCTTATTCGACTAAAGTCCTGTCCTGCGCATCGATTAGTCGACTAAAAATAAAAAAAGATGCAATGTTTTGCATTTTGATTTAACATTTATTAAACAATTGTCATAGAGAACTTATAAAACAACAACGAAAAAACATCAAAAATAATACAATTCTTTGAAAATTAAGTAATTTTTTTTTAACTGCAAAGTGAGGAGCTCTGTCCTAGGTCTATAGTGACAGTCGCCACAATCGCGCACCTGACCACACCCGCACGCTACAAAAAATATAACTGCTAAAACTGCCAAATAATGAAAACTCCTAAAAGATCTCCTTTATACAGGCTGTATATTCTTCTTTAATTTTAATTTGAAACTCAAACTCTGTGACCTTTTTTTTGTAAAATGCAGCCAGACAAGAGATTTAGATTTCTTGGACATTTTGCTGACTAAAGCCAAAACAGGTAGCGTTTGAACTGAATGAATACAGCAGAACTACCTATATTCCTATCTGAGCGAAGTAGCAGTGCAGCCAGCCACAAGTGCGGTTCCAGAGTGTTGTACATGGTGCGCTAAACTGTGGCACTGTTACAAAATAGCCTAAATTAAAGCACTTAAAGTTGGGGATAAAATAGGCTAATTATATTTATACAGTAATACATGAATACAGTAATATTTAACTGCTTATAAAGGAATAAATATCAAGGAGTAAATCAATTAAAATTTCTTTATTGGTGAAAATAAATTAATTATGCAACTGGTCGACCAATGAAAATGTCAGTCGACAAAGACGGCATCAACCGATAAGTCGACTAAACGACTAAAGTTGACAGCCCTAGATATTTTAAAGGTAATGTTAGTAACCAAACCCATCAGAAGTACCATTCACTTTAATAGTATTCTTTTATTTTATTTTATTTTTTTATTATGTAAGTCAATGGGGCTTCTGATTAGTTTGGTTACTAAAATTTTATTAAGTATCTTTTTTTCATTTATATAGGTTTGTAACAAAATGAAAGTGCGTAAATGAAAACAGAATTTTAATTTTTATGTGAACTATTCCTTTAAAGTTCATTAAATTTAGTAATCAGATTTATTGCATACATAGTCAGGTCCGAATCTTCAAGATTGTGTAACCCTGTAGGCATTTTTGAGGAAAAGTTGTTATACCACATTTTTAGAAAGTTCAATGTCCCCTGAATAAGGATCCACCGTATAACATTGAAATAAGGGTCCCATTTTCTTGTAATTGTTGGCGAAACAATAAGTGCATTTTTCACAGCCAAAACACTACAGATGAATAGGGTAAAATTTTAAAGTTATAGAAATCACCATAAAACTTTTCCAGTTTTGCACTTACATAGAGAAAAACATTTTTTGTATTACAAGTTTTCTGAAATGTCATGTTTACATATGCAAATGAGGCATTATCTATTTAAATATGTGCTAATTTGCATAATCTAAATTTTTATATTGGAATTGAAATCCACAGACTTGAATAAACAAAGTGTGGTGAAACTAACAGTTGTGCTTTGTTTTGTTATGTATTTTCTTTGCACTGATCTGAAGGAATACAAGTTAAGGAAGCAAAATAACACAAACTCTCAATTAACCACGACATAAAAAAATCAACAGTGTTTTTGGTTGTACTTCAAGTTAAATATTGCCATGAGCATTATGCAGGGATCAAATGTCTAGACCTTTTTGTAACAAATTTAATGCAGTGCCACCAAAACAGGGACAACAGCATTTGGATATGTCAGTGAAGCCTCTTTAGCATTATAAAGACATATAAATTATTCCAGTTTGCATTTCTGATTCGACTGATCATGGAAGCTGTTTGCAGTCTCAAGCAGATTCACCGATCCCCAAATTTAGAAGAATGTCTCATCTGTCAAGAAAGGAAAAGGGAAAGGTTAGTAATGGCTGGAGAAAAGGGCTTTGAGACGTTAAAATGTGCTTCCCAAACAAGAGAGAAACTGTGTGATATAGACAGCAAGCCTGCAATCGATCGAATCAAGGAAATATCTTTACATGATGTTAATCCGCTGTTGTGGCACAAGTCATGTTTCTCATTATTCACAAGCAAGACTCTCATTGAAAGATTACAAAGGAAAAAGCAGATTTCCACACCACAAAGTGGTGAACCTAGTACATCAGCAACAATGCTGCGAAGCTCAACGACATCTGTCAAGTGGGATCTTTGCATCTTCTGCCAAAACACAAAAGCGAAAGATACACTGTCATCTGTGAGTACATTTAAGATGAGTGATCAGATCCTGGATTTGTCCAAGTATGACCAGGAGACCCATGTGCGTCTAGCTGGTATTAGTGACCTCATTGCAGCGGAAGGAAAATACCATGCAAACTGCTTAAAGAAGTTTATGCGAAATGCATCAAAGACCAAAGAAAGTTCAGAAAAAACTGATCTAGCTATGGAATGGCTTGTCAAGGAGATCAGACAATCTGCAAAGAAAGGACATGTCCTTCAACTTTCTGAAGTGTGGAACAGATACTGTGAATTAGCAGAAAAGGCAAATGTTGAAGTTCCAGCTTCATTTAAAAGCAGGAGAGCTACATTTAAAGAAAAACTTCAATTATATGCACAGGACTCATATGACTTCATAACTGTACCCAACCAATATGTGTTACTTGTTCCCAGAAAATTTGGACATGTGCCATTTAAAAATCTCATGTCAGAGGAAGAAGAGTCTTGTACAATTCCTATATATCAGTCTCCTGATGAGGGATTCCTGGAAATGGTACATGTTGCATTGAAATTAAGAGCAGACATACTTGCGCACCCAAAGTACACTGGATTTGTTGTCAATCAAGATGAAATGATAGCGTGTGTTCCTGAAAGCGTTTTCATGTTCGTCCGTTTGATGTTTGGTGGCCACAACCTGTTGGAAGGAAGCCCAGATGATGAAGACATCACCTCGGATAGAGAGGAAGCTGATACTCAGACAAGAGTTCTAAGTGTGTCCCAAGATCTTGTCTACAATGTAACTGGTGGAAAACACTGGACACCCAAGCATGTGGGATTAGCTTGTACCTTGCACCAAGCCACACGATCAAAGGAACTGGTAAAACTGTTTCACAATGCAGGGCACACTATCAGCTATCACAGTTTGTTGCAGGTTGATACTGCTATGGCAGAAAAAACCCTACAAACCATGGATTCAGTGACCGGAGCAGTGACTCCACCTAACTTTGTACCTGGAAGATTCACACATTTTACATGTGACAACATTGACATAAATGATTCAACCCTTGATGGCAAGAACACCTTCCATGCTACACAAATGGCAGCATGGCAACGTGGTCCAGAAGGTGACATGATGATGAAGGATTTGAGACCATCAAAAACGGAAAGCCTTCAGGTCCCTGATGTGATGGAGATGCTTTTTCCAGCTGGAGTTATAGAAGGTAAAGCCTGTCCAAAATCAACAGAAAATACAAAGAAGGAGTGGTTCAAAAAATCAGACGAGAATGGATCAATTGCAAAAGCAACTGCCATAGACATGGCATTCTTTTTCAGACGTCAGAATGAAGGAGACATGAAGCCAGGCTGGACAACCTTTAACCAAAATCACAGTGAAAGGTCACCTGAAATGACAAGCATTGGTTACATGCCCATTATTCAGGCACCTGCTCATGACCTAGATACACTGAATACTGTTGTGCTGAGATGTAAACATGTGGCCAGAAAACTAGGGCAGCATCACGTTGTTATCACAGTGGATGAAGCATTGTTCTGTAAATTGATGGAGTTGAAGTGGGCAAATGATGACTATCTGGATTGCCTTGTTGTCAGATTAGGTGGCCTGCACATTGCCCTAAAATTCATGGAAGTCATCGGCAAGCACGTCCAATCATCTGGATTGTTGGAAGCATGGGTTGAAGGCAACCTACTAGGCCCCAAAACTGCAGAGCAAGTTATGGCAGGGAAGTCTTACAACAAAGGAATTAGAGCCCACAAAATCACTCTGCAGGCCATGTGGAGGATTCTGTTGCCTCAGCTGCTTAGCTTTCTGGAAGAAAGGAATCGTGACCTTAACGAACTACTGAATAAGACAAAGAACAGCCCTGTAGAAGATCTTGTGACATTGCTTGCTTCTGAAGAATTTCAAGCAGTCACAGAGGACTACATTAAAACAAACAAGAACCCAAACTTCTTGTTTTGGTGGGGCTACATGAAGATGGTTCACATTCTTCTATTTTTCAATCGCGCACAGAGGGACGGAATCTGGGATCTGCACCTTTGTGCATTCCAGCAAATGTTGCCCTATTTCATGCGGTATAACCACATCAACTATGCACGGTGGGGGACCATCTACCTGAACGAGATGCACCAACTTCCACAGCCTGTAAAGAAGGAGTTTGAGGCTGGAAACTTTGTAGTCAAGCGCTCTTTACATCGCTTCAACCAAGTGGATCCTGATCATAGTCAGGAGTGGCTAGGCTGTATTGGAAAAAAGGGAGGAGGAATTGTTGGTATCACAAAGACATCTTCAGCTCTTGGCAGATGGGCTCTGTCTTTCAACTTCCGATCCCTTCTTGCACATGACACAAAAGTTGCCTTTGGTCTGGATACAGATGATGACTACATCCACAATGAAACCACAAAAGGCAGAATGAAACGGGACTCAATAGATGAAGATGCTTTGCTTGCAGTTTTGCAGAGATTTGGTCTCTTTTTGGCTAACCTGCCCCAGACACTGCAAAACATTGCAAACAAAGACTTTGCCACCCAGGATATTGAAGATGAGCTGTTGACAGCTACAGAGAAAGGGCAAAGTCAACTGGACACATTTGTAGAGGAGAGGCTGTTGCCATCTGAGGGGAGAAGGGTCACTTTCAGGGACAAACTGAAAAAGAACAAGTATTTGACTTTTGCTTCCCTGTTTGAAGTTCAACAGTCAGACCCAATCACTGGGAAGGCAAAAACTGTCAAGGCAGACAGAAACATTCTACAGCGGCTCATTGCAGCATATGAGGCAGGACGCCCAGTCAACCTCAAAAGTATTATGATGCATGAACTATTTGTTGTACCCCTGTCCTTGGCAGAAGTTAATGGGCAGCTTCGTTCAGGGCCAAAGGCGATACTTGCTAAGGTCTTGACTGCTGATATTCCATGTCCTAACCACCTTGGGGCCACAGACCTACAAGGCGAATCAATGCTTATCATTGATGGTCAAGCATTGGTCATTGCTATTGGGAAGCCACAAGAAGCAAAGACTTTTGGAGACCTGGCAGACATCTTTGTGGAAACTGTTCTTCGAAGTGGAGCACAGTTTCAGCGAATTGATGTTCTGTTTGATCGCTACCACACACACTCAATCAAGAGTGGAACACGTAAAAGGCGTGGAAGAGGCTTGGTGGCAATCAGAAGACCTGTTGAGGGCAGAGATTTACCTCTTCCCACAAAATGGGAGAACTTTATCGCTCACGAGGACAACAAGGCAGACCTTGCTCGCTTTCTATCACAACAGCTGATTGTGAACGCACCAGACACCAAGATTATAGTTACTGCAGGAGGCTTCAGTGATGAAGAGAGGGTTGAAGCGTCTAATACAACCCTTAACACCGACAGCTTGGAAGCTAAACATGAAGAAGCAGACACAAGAATTATCATTCACTGCATCAGAAGCAAAGCATCAAAAATTGTTGTCTCTGCAAGGGACACCGACATCTTAGTACTGCTGATTGCCCACTTCCACATGATGCCAAGCCAGAAGATCTGGATGAAGACAGGTACAGCAAAGGAGAGAAAGTACATCCCAGTTCATGCTGTAGTGGAACACCTGCAGATGGAGCCACAGGTCCTCGAGCTACTTCCTGGTTTCCATGCTCTCACTGGGAGTGACTCAACTTCATACATCGCAGGACATTCAAAGAAGACTTGCTGGGAAGTTTTCATAGAGTATTCACATCTACTAACGGGGCTTGGCAAAGGTCCTGAACTGAGTGACCACACCATTCAGAATGCAGAACAGTTTTTCTGCAAACTCTATGATGTAAAGGATGCTGATAACATCAATGAAGTTCGAGCAAGCATGTTTGTCAAGGGCATGACAATAGAAAGACTGCCCCCAACCAGAGACGCTCTCTACTTCCACATTCAGCGCTCTCACTTCCAGGCTTTGATTTGGCGGCAAGCCCACTTGCAGCAGCCAGTTCTGCCACCCCCTGAAACAATGGGATGGAAGACAGAGGGGAATTCCCTTATTCCTCAACTCATGTCACTACCCCCAGTTCCAGATGCCTGTGAGGAGTTTATCACCTGTGCCTGCACCACTGGCTGCAAGACAGCCCGATGTGGCTGCAAGCCTAATCCATGCACTGCATCTTGCAAATGCAGAAAGTCCAATGATACTTGTATGAACACATAACTGGAATATCTGTGATCACAGTATTGTTGCTTGATTTTGTTTTCAGAGTTACAGCAGCCATTTAAACATTAAAAACTGTCCCTTTCATGTTAATGTTGTTTTTTCATTGTTTACATGTTGAAATATACAGTTTAGTTATAATGTTCAATGTTTAAACTGCAATAAATGCATTAAAATGTTTTTTTTGGGAGCCATTTTGTTTTTATTGTTTATGCCAAAACAGTGATCTTTACAACTTGTTATATGACAGAAATGGATTCAGCACCTAAAAATCATGTAGAAACAACACTTGAAGTACTTTTCCTCAAAAATGCCTACTGCATCTTATCCAGGGCTATTTATCTACTTTGGGACTCGACTAACAGCAGTGAATCCAAATTTTTGATGTCTCTATAACGTAACATGATTCAATTTATTTCTTCCAGCAATTTACTCTGAAGATGACCGTTAAGTTAACAGAGTGTTTGTGATCCCGACATCATATGGTATTACATGAGTCTATTCTGACTGTTTTTGGTGCAAAAAAATATTTACTTTTTTTATACAGCTTGTTACCTTGTTAAGTTAAAAGGTGTAAAATGTGCAGTATATATTTTTAGGATATTGTCTAATCTTTTTAGAGATTTGTCATTGTCTTTTAGAAAGCAATAAAACATGTACTTGAATTGTAATACACTCTAACTTTATATGGCCAAAACTTGCTGCTTGATCATGATTTTAATAACCAACAAAGACAAATTTTTGTTATATTTTTAGGAATCTCCAAATGTGCCTTAGAAAAATGTTTGTATTCATACTACAGTGTAAACAAATGTTTGCTTTGGTTATAGTTTAAATGTCCTGCTGTGTCCACCAGTATTTCTTATGTAATTGTTACAGGATTTCAATGCAGCTTATGGTGAACTACTAGCTTGTTTAACTTTTGCACTTTATGCAATGCAATACAATGTGGTCCTGCACAATGTGTATGATTTTATATTATGAAATAAAAATGCATGACAGCAACAGTAAAACAGGACTGATTCAACATTTCCTGATACAAAATGGTGGCGTGGTTTGATAGAACCTCACTAAAGGTGAGATTTGAATATGAAGTTATTAATAAGACTGAAAAATATAACAATGCGCTGTAATCTCAAGTAAAATTTGTAATTAAATTCTAATTTATCAACAACCTAATATGATAAATGAAAACTACACTTTTAAACAATTTCTTGGATGTGGCAACTTCAACAAAATCACTGACATGTATTTATTGTTGATATAAATGTTAGTCATGTAACGTCAGGCATGAGATGTTCATTAGAATGTACATAAATGAGTCAACAATTAGTAGACACAAACTGACTACTTATAACATAATCATTAGCACCCATCATCTCACCCAGTGAGCATCTGTCCTTAGAAACTATAAGGGACATCATGTCTGGTACAATCTGTTTCAACCTTAGTGCCATCACAAGACTGTCCTGTGTTGGGACATTTAAGTGCATTTACCCTGCAAGGTTCATTGTGGCCTGTGCAGGCCTTTCAAATACAAAGCTCATTGGCCAAGGGGTGGGACCAATCAGTCACTGAAAGATGATTCGCTGCCTGAACTGTCATCTTGATCTTCCATCGCTTTTTTGCCACCATCTGGAACAGGTGCATCGGGGGTACTAAAGGGAGGCATACAAAGAAAATCTATCAGTTATGGATACACAATATGTATACAATAAATATTAGATGACTTAAAGGGATAGTTCACCAAAAAATGAAAATTCTGTCATCATTGATTCACTCTCATGTGGTTACAAACCTGTATAAATTTCTTTGTTCTGATGAACAGGAAGGAAGATTTTTTGAGGAACGTTTGTAACCAAATCGTTTATGAGCCACATTCACTTCCATTAGTATTTTTCCTACTTTAAATATGAATGGTGCTCATGATTCATTTGAATACAAACATTCCTCAAAAGATCTTCCTTTGGGTTCATCAGAACAAAGAAATTTAAACAGGTTTGTAACAATATGAGAGCTAGAAAATGATGACAGAATATTCAATTTTGGGTAAACTACAGTACTTACTCAAGCAAACTGGGGTCCAAACCTTCCAGTATCATCTTATTTTTAATTGCCATGACAGGAACACCCTGTGTGATGGTAACATATTTACAATAGTCATATATATGGCATGCATGTGTACAATGACTCTTATTATTAGCTCTAGTTCTGACTTATTTAATAAAAGACACATACCACTTGCACCATTTTTAGATATCGGGCATATCGTGGGTCCTTTGCAACAGTCATCACATTTTCCGTTGTTACCTCAGCTTTCGGCTCCTGAGAGACCACCTGTGCTTGCTGAGTTACCTTATATGGAAACGAACATTATTATGCACCAAGCATTTACATTAGTAACAACAAAATTTTGACTGAAAAACAAAGACTTTTAGTGTTTGTTGGCATGTCCTGTGTTATAAGGTATTCTCTCAATTTACATTTGGAGCCCATAATGCAACAGTGTAGCTTTTACCTCAGGAGGGGAACCTGTAGAGGGGCTCGTGCCATCCACTGTCGGTCCATTCGTCTGCGCAGACGGTCTCACTCCGTCCACTGTCACTTCTTCCAAGCCAGGTATAGAAGACAACTGCAAGTTTATAAAATATATTTATCAATTACAGAAAGACACAGAAAATACGGGATTATTGAGGAATACTGAGGGAATGTCGAGTTACCTTTGCTTCTAAAATGCTGAGTGTTGTTTCGATTTGCTGGATCCGTAAAGAAACTGTTGCTAGTTTCTAAAAAAAAACAAATCGATTTGGTCACTGACATGTACAGTAAATGTATAAATTGTGAAGGTAAAGTAAAAAAAAAAAGGAGGGAATGTTGTGGTGAGAGAATAACATACCTCCTCACAAACAGTGGAAAATCGGTTCAGGAATCTGACAGTATGAACGATAAACTGATTCAGGAAGGCCACAATTCTCCGTTGTTGAATTGCAGGAACCTTACCACAAAAATACCACAATAAATAAAAACATCATATGACCAGATACGTCATTTACAGATTTTAAAACACACACATACATACAACTAGACATGAGAAACAGTCATGTGAGCTGCAACTGATACGATGTTACTCACCTTTGTAAGATCTATTCCCGACCCCACAATGGGTAATCCGTCCTCATCCATGCCAACAACTCTATTTTGTTGTAATCGTCTCAAACAAAGATTTTTACGCTTTAAATGTCACAGCGCAAAGAATGCATCGTCGTGAAAACAACTTCTCATGTGACTTCAGCGCGACCTGCAAAACTTCCGCATCTCGTACATAATAAAAGTCAAGTCGACTCGTGCATTTGTCGACGTTTAATAATCACTAACCAAATATAAACCTTTAAACTGCTTGTGACCGAAACAACTCACATAAACAAAAAAATACATTTTAAACGCAGAACAGTGCAACAAGTACATCGTTGTGAAAACCGCTTCTCAAGAAGTGACATCAGCGCGACCTGCAAAACTTCCGCTCCTCAAACATAATAAAAGTCATTGAAACTTCGGCGTTCTGGACTAAATTAAAGTCGACGTCTATAAATATTATTCAAATAGTCATTTAAACTGTGTGTACCCGAAGCACTTTAAATAAATTTACAACTAAACAATTGTTGACAATGACACTTATTCACATCAGCGGATTCTTCTGTATGTACTACTGTAAAATTTAGTAAATTAAGGTATACTGTATTATTTAACAGCAATTACAACATTTAAAATTAACTAAATAATAAAAGTATTCTGTACGTAGTAGCAACTATAGTGTATTGATAAACTTTAATGCTTTAATGTTTACTATGATAAAATTAAATACCAATGTTTGCTATAATAAAATTAAATAAACTACAGTATCTAGGAATTTTACTTTAATTTACTATAGCAAATACTAAAGTATTGTTTCATGTTCTAATTGTTCCTCTGGAAATGTACAGATTTTTCTGCTACAAAGCAGATGGTCCAGCCCATCCTACTAAAGACCAAAAAAGCAAGTACATTTCACACTATCAGAGGACTCAAATGTTCACACAATAAAAAAAACTGATTACAAACTTGAAAAATGACTTTAATTCTAGTCACAAAACAAATTTAACTACATTTAACATAAGACAAGATTTTAAAAGCATAAAAGATTTAAAATGTATATTTGAAGACACTGTACACTGACATCATTATCCAAGTCCATAAACAGAATTCAAAGTTGAAGGTATCCGAAATGTTTTCTTAGTCATCAAGGGCAAAGTCGAAGGGCTGGAAGTCAGAGCGCACTTGTTTGGTCAAATCCTCTTCCTCTTCCCTCGAGCATTTACATTCTCTCCAGTCAGCACGCATAGGGATGTTTAACAACGCCTCGCTTGCCAACACTTCCCTGAGGGCACACGCACAAACAATTACAACATATATGCACACACACAGGATTTTATATGCAAATATATCAATTTCAAACCCTAGATTACCATATTGTGATAACAATTACCTGCCAAACTGTAGAGGGAAATTTTTCCTTATGCGATGAAAAAGCTTTTCGCCCGTATCCAGCTCCACATAAAAGTATGGTGTACCTGGAGGAGCAATCTGCACCCGAGAAATATTATAGTTAGTGTACATTTCTTCAATAATTCCTAGCTGAAGTCTTTTGTTTGTGACTTACGGTTTTCTACATAAAACCATCATACATAAATTTAAAGAAAAGAAAGCCAATATAACAGAAGTAAGTGTCGAAGGCATTATCCATACCTGCTTAAGGTCCGTGTGAGCCGGAATCTCCATCAACTCAATCTTCAGCTCTTCGGCTTGCGTCATGAATGCCTCTTTGATGTCTTCTGTACTGCACTTGTCCATGGGTACCGGCACAACCTGAGGATGAAGACGAGAAGTTTCCATTAAACTCAACCTATGCATACTTTCTCATAATGAAGACTTTGACAAGTCAAGTTTTTGGTCATCACTGGGCACATGTCCCTCAGAAGTGGCTTTTCGTCATGGCAGACAGACAGTTTCTATCCACTCTGACTTAAACTGATAAAATGCATGTGAAAGCCTGTAAATGGTGGAGAGCTGGTGATCTCTCATGCTCTCCATGTTGACGTGTATACCAGGCTGTAGTTCTATATATGTGGCGCTGCTTAGACAAACCTGGGATCTGTGCAGGTCTGTCTGTTCAGGCAGAAGCCACAATCTTAAAGATGAAACAACTGTGTATGTAAGAGAGGGTGACCTGTAGCTGAAGGTGCTGGCTGCGGTAGTTCCTCTCAAATAGAACACATCTGGAGCCTTTGCTTTTGCAGAACTTCCTGACAGCAGTCTTGTATTTCTCCATCTCTTCAACCACATCCGATGCCAGATCCACCACTGCCTGGTAATGACCAACGGGCAGCAGAAGAACATGGTCTGGGGTGAGGCCGCCTTTAGCTAGAGCCATGTACCACTGAGAACACACACACACACAGATGTTAGATCAACAAGAAACATCCAAAATCAAACAAAGCTATTTTGTGCACTCACATGTGTTCCAATGCTTATGACCAAGTGCTTTTCAACTTCTGGACTCGCGAGGCAGAACCAGCAGGGTCCTGTGGGCTGTGCTATTATGAGAAGAGACAATGTATCTTAAGTATCAGGTCTAAAAATACAAACAAGTTTTGCAGAGTATTCTCTGAAATTATTGCCATATAGCTCAACAACAACAAAAAAAACCTAGTATTATCCAGTGCTTCCCATGCTTTTTGTACTATGTATCCAAATCAGTCTCAAAACACCACAAATGTTCCTTGCAACTCATTTTTTTATTTTACTGGACTGCTGATGTTCACTACAAAAAAAATCTAGATCCAAAGGTAACAGAGGGGAAAGGAGAGGACTTACGGGGTCTACGGGGCTGTTTGTGTTGACCAGGTTGATCTCCATCCGACTGTCTCTTTCTGTCGTGACCCTGACGTTGCTGCGGTTTCTTCTGACCCAAATCAAAGAAGAACTGCGATGCCGGTTCCTCCTGATAAAAAGTGGATTGTTTAAGTTAATCATTAAGGATATTTAAATTTCTCACACCATTCAACCAGTATAAAAATATACACTGACATAAAGGATATAGGTACACACCTCAGCCTGAAGCATAAAGGGAGGCGGTTTGTCTTTCTTTCCATCTTTCGTAGGTTTCCTGTAGGGATTTTCTGTGACATCCTGAGGCTGTTTGACTAACTCTGTGGCATCCATGTTTTTCATTGGGACAATGTTGAAGGCATACAAGTACTGCAACAGAAGAGCAATAAGAAAAAAACTTCCAAATTATAAATGAAGGATGCATAGTATAGAGGCTCCATATTAGTTGTCAAACAAAATGTGTGATTTGTTTTTAATTCCAAATGTTTTGATATCATTGCTATATAACTAAATGTTAGGCTGGATTTACACTGCAGATCTTGAAGCCCAATTCCGATTTGTTGCCTGCGTCCAATTTTTGCAAAACAATTTAAGGTAGACATACCGCTTAAATCTCAACAAAACTCCACTAAGTGAACCCGTCGTCCTCCAATGTGCTGCTAAGAAGAGTCATGTGATCGCGGGTTGTGTCCACCCAAGTTGGCATCATTTCCCAGCATCGCAGTTTCAAGATGGGAATATCTGATCTGTCCGCTTACATTGCGGACGCAAATGAACGTATCCTATTTATTTACAATTATTAATGAGGCCTTAAACCGATCAGAGAATATCGGAATCTAAGTGCTTTTTCCGACCTTAGTCTCCACCTACTTAGATTACTTTAGCCCTAATAATTTCCATTAGAACCCACTGATTGTAACTTTTTGATCTAGCGAACATCCCAGTACCTTTTTCTTGGCAGGATTGTTGACAGATGCCAGGGCGATGAATCTGCTGACATGTTGTGCATTCTCTTGAAGGACCAAATGATTCCTGTGAATTAACATAGATGGTTTATGAGCGGTCAGGTGGCATTTCAGAAGATGAAAAGAAATCCTGATGGTGTACATCAGGGCTATTCAAATCTTACCCTGCATAGTTTAGCGCCAACATTAATCAAACTTAACCACCTGTGATTTTCTAGTGATCATGAAGACCTTGATTAGCTTGCTCAGGTGTGTTTGATCAGGGTTGGAGCTAAACTATGCAGTGCTCCGGCCCTCCAGGGTAAGATTTGAATAGCCCTGGTGTACATTTATGCACATAGATGCATTTAATCCTATGCAACTTACAGTGTGTTACATTTTTTATCTGCATTTTTTGCGTGTAATACTGCACCTGTAAGGCAACCTCTCATAATGAACCCCTTCCAGTCCTGCAAAATGGTAGCGGGGCTTCAACTTGTCAGCAAGTTCTGCTATGGACAAAACCCCACAACATTTTGTGTCAGTTTCCTACAAAGAAACAAAGATGTAAAGGACTCATGAGCGCATGATCAGGAAATACCATGACAATGATTTAAACTGTATAAAAGGACTGACGGGACTATTTCCATACTGCCACACTCCTCGAGGCCACTGTGAGGTCAGAAGTATGTCCACTCCTCGAAACTTTGAGTTAGACAGCAGTGGTGTGACCAGGGCGCTCATGTCTTTTGGGGTAAAGCAGTGCGAGGGCGCAGGTTCCTGTTGAGCTTCTCTGCCACTAACATAAGCAATCTGAACCCCAGACGCCCCTGTGAATATGCCTCGTCGACCTGGGAAACAAATACACAGACTCAATACACAGCCTTGTTACATTCAATGCTGTCTGTGTATATTAAATTAAAGTACAAATGCCTCTTACCCAAACATATGATGTTTTCTGCCAGCTCGCAGCCATCTGCACTGGGATAATACTTTACGGTTTCTTGGCTGGCTGCACCGAGAACGTAAGTGTGGATGGGTGCTGGGATTTAAAAAGGGTTGGAAAGATCACAGTCAGTTATTTTGTTTAGTATGATGAAAGAAATACAATTTAATGTTGAAGGATGATAAGTTACCTTTTTTAGCACCAGATTTGTACCCTTCCCATTCTGCTTCAGCCTCAGAAGAGGTTCCGAAAAAGTCCCCAACACACAGTAGTAACTAAAAAAAATACACTGTTCAATGAAACGCACATGATTTATTCATATACACAGGGATTTAAAGAAGGTAGACTTACATCAAATTGCCCGCTCTTTTTCTGAATGGCATTCACGCGGTTAAATAAAGCATTTATTCTTCCTTCAACGTCCCCGCATGCGAGTCTATGGTGAAGTAAAAAAAAACAGCGTGGTCAAAAATACACGTGCGTTTACAACAAACATAACGTTACCCCAGTTCGTGCTGTTGTTTATGAATTGTGAGTTAACCGCATAATTACCCAAATAACGTTCGTATAAGCGTTTATAAAAATGAAATAAAACCTTACACTCTCAAAGGCTTGTCTCCCATGCTGGGTGATATTAAAATGTTTCTTTATGACCCTTAAAATTATTAACCCTTGTGCGGGAGCATTGGCGTTAGTTTGTGTGCGTCGACAAAATAATCCCGGTCAAAACAAAGAGCACGAGACTTCGACCGCACATTTATAAAGTATATCTAAAACCAGGCGCATTTGTGTAAATATATGAAGTAAATTAACATAAACACCTGAGATAAACAATAATATTTTAAGCATACAAATTCATGTTATATATAACGTTATGTATATTAACTATGGCGTATATGAAGTTTCTCCCCGGATGATATAGAAGGGTGACACAGGAAATGTGTACCAAACGCGTCAAGTATGCGGATGATATTCGCAAAGTTTGCTAACGGTTGTCCGTTTATAGTTTAATACAATGTGTAATTTTTTTAAAGTTAAAACGTAAATAAAAAGCTTATAAAATACAGTCTTCATACGTATTAAGATAACGTTTTTTATAGATAGAAAATACTGCCCACAATGCGTAAAATAAGTGCAAGTAGGACACATCTTGACGCAACACAAGACCAAAACAGGAACCGATATACATTTGAAAACTCTACGTGCACAATTTATATATTGTCTAAATAACTTTCTGCCATAATTGCTATCTACACCTATACATTACATAGTTCTATTAGACCCATCATAGATGCACAAAAATGCATTAACAAATTGTCAAATACAAAAAATCAGAGGTGTTTATCCGAGCATCATTTAACGTTAGCACATGCAGTCGAGATTCCGTTGGTTTGCGGCTGCAATGCAGTGCTTGTTTATGGATGCACATGTGCAAGCGTTTGAATCTGAACATTTCCATATATAGGCTTCGTCACGGGATGAAGCTCCACTGTAAACGCATCTCTAATCACAGCAGACCAACAACAGCGCCGCTGATCCCAGAGCAGCAGAAATGTCATCACCCGAGCAGATCATAGAGATCGTAATGGATGACAAAACGTACAACGTGAGTAAAAGCAAACTGATAGAGAAGAGCGATTACTTCCGCGCGCTGTACAGCTCGGGGATGCGCGAGTCGGCTGAAGATTCGGTGCAGCTGCAAGGACTGAGCGGACCCGGACTGGAGCTTGTGCTGGAGTTCATCAACACCTCTAAAGTTCAGGTCGCCAACGAAACACTGGAGGATCTCATCGAAACGGCATCCTTCCTGCAGGTTACGCCTATATTAAAACTGCTAGTGTCAGAAATCAAGCTTGAAAACTGCGTCGAGCTCGTGAAACTTTCTGAAGTATACGGGACGCACGATTTGCGCAATGCATGCTTGAAATACATGACTTGCTATTATCATCCGATGCTGCGCAGGCCGGAGTTTCGGATGTTGCCTGCGCATGTTCGGGATCAAATCAGGGATATGCGCATGAAAGGCATGGCCACTTTAGTTGCAATTGGAGATTTCACAGACACTTGTCTGGATCTGGCAAATCAGGATGAACCGTGGAGTATGTTGAGGTATGATGAACTAGATCAACGTTGGAAACCTCTGGCCAATAATCTTCCTCCGGACATGATCAATGTTAGAGGTTATGGGTCTGCTGTGCTGGATAACTACTTGTTTATTGTTGGTGGGTACAGAATGGCAAGTCAAGAGATCTCAGTTGCCCACTGCTACAACCCTTGCAAAAATGAGTGGAATCACGTGGCATCCCTAAACCAGAAAAGGTAGGATTGGCTAGATCACTTTGATTTGTCTGCATATCCAAAGAAGACATCCAGAAGTGTTTTTTGTGCCTAGATCCAACTTCAAGCTTCTGGCAGTCAGCGGCAAACTATATGCAGTTGGCGGTCATTGTCTGGGTACGGTGGAGTGCTACAGTCCCGAGCAGGACTGGTGGACATGCGTGTCGTCTTTGCCAGATCCCCTGGCTGAGTTTTCTGCTTGTGAGTGTCAAGGCATGATCTACGTCATGGGCGGTTACACCGCTAGAGGTGTGTCCGGATTCATTCACTAACACACAATTAGACGTCCTGTATGTTATCCAAATCTCATGTTTATTCTCCCTTTCAGATAGAAACACCAGCATTCTTCGCTACTGCCCCGCCTCAGACACATGGTCCATCTTTCAATCTTGCTCCGTTCATGTGCGCAAGCAGCAGATGCTCTCAGTGGAAGACACCATCTACCTAGTGGGTGGATACACGCATGATCTAGAACCGGGAGAAGCTGGCGGACGGAGGACCAATCAGACGGAGGACGTGTTGACGGTACAGACCTACAACGTGCAGACGGGCGAATGGTTGTATCTGAAGGAGAACACATCCAAGTCGGGCATGAATCTCACCTGCACGCTGCACAATGACGGTATCTACATCATGAGCAGAGACATCAGCTTGCCCACCAGCCTGGAGCATCGTGTGTTTCTCAAATATAACATATTTTTAGATGCTTGGGAGGCTTTTAGACGTTTCCCCGCCCTGGGACAAAACATGTTGCTTTGTTCTCTTTACCTGCCCAGTGTCCTATGAGCCGCACTGCTCTTGGAAAGACTGCAGACTGCTTTTGTAGCAAACCTAGCCAATCAGAAGACTTGTCAGAAATGACCAGCGCTAAAAGACTTTAAATACTCATTCCAAAATAAAGCAAACAACCCTCACTATTTACTATCACCATCTGTTAAAGTACCCGTGTATTTAAAAGCAGTTAAAACATTATTCTTTATGTCTATATATTTACATTGGGAGAGAGCACACAAACATTCCCAACAAGCACAAAATTAATGCCAATGCATGGGCCTTATGGTATATATATCTAGACATATATAACAAAATTAACTAATATATCACTACAAACAATGGCAGAGTGAAATGAGAACACTAAAATAAAAATGCTTGAGCTCAAGAAATAACATAAAGGTTTAAAAAATCAACGAATAATGAAAATACCGTCATTACCTTTATATACTCAGCCTCAAGTTAACCCTGTATAAAAAACTTTGTTTTTCTGAACACAAATAAAGATATATCTTGAATAAAATTTTTAGATTTGGGGCACCATTCACTTCCATGGCATTATATTGTACTACTATAGAAGTGAATGGTGCCCCAGATCTGCTTTGTTACAAACATTATTCAAAATATCTTCTTTTGTGTTCAGCAGAAGATAGAAATGTATACATGTTTGAAACAACTTGAGGGTGAGTAAATGATGATTTTTCATTTTTTGTGAACTAACCTTTGAGGACCAGTGAGTTACTTAAACATGAATGATGATGGTTGGACATCATTTTAGTCCGAGACTAAGGATATACTGTTTCAGGGTGGTTTCCCGTACAGGGTTCAGATTAATTCAGCACTACGCCTTATTTATACTAGGACATTTAAGGAGTTTTTTTACAAACTTATATTACTTGTGTCCATATTGAGATAAAACAATGGCACTGCTAAATTTTAAGTTATGCCAGTGCAAGCTCTTTTCCACTTAAGACAGTTCAGACATACATTTTAGTCTGGGACTAGACTTAATCCCTGTCTGGAAAACCGCCCCTTTGTGCCTGGGTGGTCTGGACTTTGATCTGGACTGTTAATGTCTTATATATGTCAAATATATTTGGGAGAGGTGTCTTAATATGTGTTGCACAAATACCTAAGCCTGACCTAAACCGCTGTGATGTGTTTTTGAATTTATTTAAGAGGACCTGATGAGTTATCTTGAAAAAAAGGTGAGCGTTATTTTGTAAAGAGTTAAGTAGTTTATAATTTACCTTTTCATTTTGTATCTTGACACGTCATTTACCATGCTGATCTAACATGGATGATTGTTGTATTGAGAATTTCCACAGTTGCCTTGAATATGAAAAGTGTTCAGAGAAGCAAATTAAAGGCTCTTTTTTACTGATTTCATTTGTTGAAGTATCCATTCCTACATGAATATATTTTATCTAAAGGTGCAAACAAGGTAAAAAAATGTTTAAAGTAAGTATTACATGGAATTTTAAGCAATTTATGAGGAAGGGCTACCACAATAGATAAAACAATCTGGAGGGCTACTTTTTTGATATGGTCTACTCAAAACATTTTTGTATTACTTGTTTATTTTATTTTACTTATTGATATGTTTTATCACTGTTTCAAATGTTAACATACATAAAAGAAGCCAAGCTAATATAAAAAATATGTAATAAATATTCAAATTGAGGTTATAGAATGTGCTTTGACGGGCATGGGCCACATGTTGGAGACCACTGTACTATACAGTGTTATCAGACAAACTGCCGCATCACATCAGAAAGGACATCGGCCCACTCCTCATCCTTCACAAACCCTCTTACAGGCTATGTCATGCAGTCAATTAAGCCTGTCAAACTAAAGGCAGGGTGTATTCTGCATGCTGTGTCTCAGATTGTATGAGTCTTAGATGAAACTTCTGGTTTGACTCTTAATGTTGAGCATTTGTTTTAGGAAGAAAGCAAGTGAGGCTAGTGGCATTGTGGATGGCTGATGATCCAATGAATAAGTTCTGGGATGTTAATATTCTCGGGTGAAAAACCTTATCCAAAGAAGCTGATCTGAATTAATTTGATTAATAACAGATTACCTGACAGAAAAATGTACAAATTTAAATGTAATGTGTAGGAAATTATGCCAGAGTGCTTACTTTATCTATGGAACTAGTTTTTTTTACTGAACCTACCTGATAGCTGACTTATCACAGGTCACATACCCCTAAACAGAAGTAATGAATGAATAATAATAATAATAATACCAATAATAATTAATAATAATAATAATAACAATTAATTATAATAATAATAATAATTACATCAATTAATAAAGTGAATAATTATTATAATTATAAAAAGTAATAATATATATATAAAAATAATAAATAAATAATACTGCATATATAAAAAATAAAATAATAATAATACATTCATAAATAATAACAATGAATAATATTAACAATAATAATAATAAATGTGCTATTAGGATTTTGTTGTATCATGTCATTATTTTCAGGATTTTTTCCATATTGTCATGACTGTAATGTGAGAAAAATCTCACTTATTATCTTTCTTATTATTTTTACTTTAAATAAAATGACCACAAACAGTCAAACATGGTCAAATGAGTCTGTTTACACATCACTGGAAGATAACATATGTACAGTACTTTGATTTACTTTGTCCACTTGGTGGAGCTACAACAATGTACTATTTCAATGCACATATCTCTCTCTCTCTCTCTCTCTCTCTCTCTCTCTCTCTCTCTCTCTCTCTCTCTATCTCTCTCTCTCTCTCTCTCTCTCTCTCTCTCTCTCTCTCGAATAATTGAAAAAGCTAATTAAATATATTACCTTTAAAACTAAATCACAAGTACAAAATACATCTCAACACAATGTAAAATACAAAATAGCAACCATACAAATGAAGACCAGGCTATCCAAAAACAGTGGCTGTTCTGTATTACAATGACCTCTTTTAAAATAGCCACCAGCGTGGTTTGTACTGGTTGGGAAAAGGGGGTTGCGTAGGGGGAGGGTTCGCTTTTCAAATTTTTTGTTGTACATCATGTGGCCAGTCGATGATAACATCCCTAGCAAATCCGAGCTGGAGAAAAATGAGCCCTTGGATGTCTGTTTAATGTGACACTGCTGTGGAGAAGCAACACTTTGATCTATCAGGCTATCCCAGGTGTAACGCAGATACTCTACAGACCCAGCTTGGCATCAAATGCAGTCAATGTACAGGAAAGCATAGTACGAATTAATATCTTACATCCTTTACCTTATATGTTTTAATTCTTGCCCTCAGCACACACATATTGAGATATGTGAGTCCATTATTAGGTTCATTAGCCCATTTCCACCTCTGGTCCACCATCAACCCCAAACCTGTATCATGGCATCTCATTCAACACCAGTCACATACAGCCATCAAAGTTTGTAGCTCAACTGGTAAAGCAACAAAAAGGAATGAACCCAACCCATTGGGTTGTAATTTAACCTATGCTGGGTTGTTATAGTTCAAATATAAAAATTTCTAAGTTCATTTAACAAAACAGCTGGGTTTGTAAAGTATACGATCTCATTACACTTCAGGGGCACACCTGTAGTTTTGACATGAATGGCAAGGTGGAGGCGTCTTGCCTCAGTGACCACTGGCACGGTGTCCTGGATTAATGAGCAATCTGTACAAGTACATAAGAAAGCCTATTATAGATCTGTCAGCGTACACTTGGTGTAGGATTGTTAGTTTACGTGTGCATGCAAGTGGGAAGTCATGAGAGGAAATCCATAAACTTAAAGGTGTGGCTTTGTAAAGCTAACATAAGAACAAAAAGGAAAAGATTATGAAAGTGTGGTCTGAGAAACTAAGGCTTGCAAAAGAGAGGAGGTAGGTGGAGAAAAATGAGGGAGGTGGAGAGAAAGAGAGACACAGAGAGAGAAGGGGAGGGGAGATAAAATACGAGAACCAGAACGAAACAGATGAGGACACATTCAGCCTCTGCAGCAAGGACAGAGCAGGCGTCACTGGGACAGAGACCGACTAAAGATATCTACGCTTTGCCATGACAACCATGTCAATCAGTGCTCTGGACTGACAGCTGTCAATCAACAGCAGAGTATTGGACTAAATAGGAGTAATTCCTGTAAACTTAGACATTTTTCTCTTTTTCTCTCTCAAAAACTCATCTTTTACGCAAAGAAAAGGAGTGATAGTAATCTGCATGCATTCACGTGCGTGTGCATTGGTGGGAGTGTGTGTGCGATTGTCTTGCTCTGTATCAGGGTCACAGTTTTGCAGGCTCTCATCCGTCAGTGCCACAACAGGCGTCAGGTTATAAACAGCGGACGGCTCTCTTCATTTAACCTATCCGTCTACGGAGATCATGAGTGAGGGAAGAAAAGATTTAGAGATGAGGGACAAAGCCATCATGCGCCAGCAGAGGAGACTAAAGCAGGCCACCCAGTTCACACACAAGGACTCCGCAGACCTTCTGCCCCTGGATGGCCTGAAGAGGTTGGGTACCTCCAAAGACCTGGTAAGTGCCTGTTTAGTTTATCCATAAAAATCTGGTGACACCTGTGCATTTATGTATGTAAATGCAGCATGTGACATTTAATATTGCAAATGAATGAGTATACCGTTTAGGATGTTTCCCATCATGCATGGCTGACAAGATGCATTATTTAATGCCTGGATGTTTATGACACATCGGTAGATCTGGTATTTAGCATCCCCTTCGTGCTGATGGATGACAGTTACACGCAGTCGCACACACACATGCACGTCATGGTGGGGACATCCCATTGACTTCTATTGTAGTTGAATTAAACTCATTATGATTGCTAAATCGCCTTCTTTTGGCATTTTTAAAACGCACAATTTAGCCTCTATATCGCAAAATTAAACGTTTATCATTGTGGAGGCATTTCTTTGACTTTTATTTTTAATATGGTGATTATAATAATACCCACATTTATGCATTTGGCTGATTCTTTAATCCAAAGCGATGCATTTAAGCAATATACGTATTATCAGTATGTGAGTTCAGGGATCGAACCCTTGGCCTTTTGCTCTGCCAGTGCAATACTGTCTACGTTGTAACCCCAACCTACACCTGATCCAAGCCCATACATACAGACACAACTTTTGCCATTTTTGCATGTAAAAAGCATCTTTATGAAGCTGGTGACTAAGGAGGTCTAGAAAAAAAAATCACATTAATCTCAATCGCAGTTGCTCGGCTGATGTGTTCAACTCCTGGAAGCATGTGACTTGGATACCATCTTTATTATTTTCAGAGCCAATCACCAAAAACTCTCTAAAGCCATTAAAAGGACATCCTGACATCACCATTTTTGTTGATGCAATATGAAAAGCTACACTATCACAAAAAATGGACCCTAGCTGTGATAGGACCCTTTCAAAAAGTACACATTTGCACTAAAAGGCCATATTAATACCTCAGAGGTACATGTTGGTACCATATTAGTGCATATTATTAGTACCTCAAAGGTACATGTTGGTAACAAATGTGTAGATATCTGTACCTGAATGGTAGATAGTAGGACCTTTTTTAAAGGGTACTGATAGCTAGGGACCATTTTATGATCCTTATTTTCTGACAGTGTATGCTTTACCTTGATTCCCTGGTTTAGGCCAAGAATTTGGCCAATATAAAGTCAAAATTGTATTGCATTTGTTTGTCTAAGTCAGTCAGTCAATCTCTCTCTCTCTCTCTCTCTCTCTCTCTCTCTCTCTCTCTCTCTCTTTCTCTCTCTCTGTACTACTAGCAAACTAACTGTCCTGCTGTCATCCCTTGCCACTGCATTGATTAGATGGCACAAATAACCAAATTCCCAGCGCGCACTCCAAGAAACCCTCACCATCGTGTGAGTGCTTCAGGCATTTTTATATGTGCATGAGGCTGTGATTATACAGCCTATTTAAATTATCTCTGCACCCAGCATCAGGGAAAGCTGAAGCTGTCTGCGGAGCTTATAATGATGCTCAGTAAAAACACAGACGCTTTCCAGAGACAGACGCTTGCAGAAAATCTCTGGAGCTAAAGATAACCGGCTGTTGAGACTGTGTCTTAGGGAATATAATTTTCACCATCTGGCTTGAAAAAGTGTTAATGTCAGGAGCATTTTTATCTTTCTTTCTTTTCTCTGCCCGATTTGCAATGGCTGTCATAAGGAATTATTTACCGGATTCAATCTTGACACTCGGGGAGAGCACCGTGGTGTCACGCCTGTCCCGGCGAGTCAGACAGAGACAGATGGATATCTGGTGACAGGCAGACAGATGCTTCTGTCGTCTTGCACCGTGAAACTCAGCAGCAGGTTTTGAAAGAACGCTTTGAAGGAAATGTTCAGCTAAAAATGACAACTCATCTCAGTCCAAGTGCATAGGGTTTAGTTGTGTATCAAATTTGTGTTAGATGTTTTCAAAAAAATTACTTAAATAAAAATAGATATACATCAGACCACAGACCACAAGTTCATTTAATGTATGGAGCTATAAAATTTATTTAAATTGTAAAGCTTAAATAACTTAATCATGTTTAAATTCGTATAGAAATTTTTAATAACACTGGACGATTTTTAACTTGTAACATTGATATTTTGTAACTTTATTGAAGACATTTATGAGATGTCTGGGTATTTTTCCAATGAGAAATATCTGAAACACAGGAGATACATTCGCTCTTAATTTTATCTCGTTGCTGTCTAGGGAAACCAATTGAGATATTAAAGAGATTTCACATCCGATTTTTCTTGCTTATGGGATTATGTTGTATTCATTTAGATAGATGGAGTGTAATTGTCTATATGTGAAAAGCTCAGATGCAAAAGCAGCGAAACGCCACCTCCGTCAAAAATGAGATAACGACCGAATTCTCTCGACACGTATTATATGTTCATCAAATACTTTCGCTTCAAATCCACTTAATCATAAAAAACGGTTTGTTGGCAGAATCCGTTAAATGCCAGGTCGATTTTTCAGCAAAGACGAATGTGAAACAACTGTGGATCACATTCAAACTTTGGCCCCTTGTGATTACTTGGACCTGAATACAACCCGAATGTGGCAGTCACATGCATCACAGCGCCCTTCTTAAGTGTCGAATTAGTTGCATCTTTAGTGATTTTGCAACTGTTTATGTCTTGTCCAATCCAAAGAAGTGTTTTTTTAAGTGTTATTTTTACAAAAAATAAATAAATAAATGATTGCATGCACTTAAAGGGTTTTGCAGTGAAAGACATTCATATTTGTTAAAAAGCAATTAAAATGACCAAAGTGACATTTGTGAAATTAAAGCATTTCAATTACTTACCAACAACTTTTTTATTCCCATTAACGGGGCAATAAGCAGGATTTTCCCCCATCTAGTGGTGAAATTGTATTTTGCATTCAAACGAACAGTGCTCTCTAGCGCCTCGCTTTTCCAAATTTGACACCAACAAAGACATATTTAACAATAAAGACATTGATTTTGATTAATAAAACACTTAAAACCCTACTTACTGTCCCTTTAAAGTGAAATGACTAAACCTTATGTTTATAAAGGCCTGATAAAAATGCTCAATTACAAGAAAACATGTCAGACACACTTAGAGGCTTTGGCATCTGAACTCTTCATATGATGACTATGAGAGTGGATGTGTTCACAGTTTGCTGCACTCATACCAAGGGTCACGTGAAATTGTTGCTGTTATGTAACTCTAGGTTTGTTTTGCAGCCCCTAGGCCCTCTGCAGTCTATCTTTCTCTCTCTCATTGAATTAGCAGAGACCGAAGCAGTTTGAGTAAGTAAAGGGGAAACTCAGATTGGCACTTATGCGCAGGAGATGAGGATCGAGATAGAAATTCTCATAACTCTTTACTTTCAATGTAAAGATAATGAAGTTGCTATGCTGAAATTGCCTTTTGAAATGGTCCAAGGCCGTGCATTTGTCACTGTTTATAAAGGTGACTGAGCATACACAGTCACTGTGTGTATGTGTATGTGAGATATAGCACAGAGGTGCTCGTGATGGGCTGCATGCACGTCAGCCTATCATAAAGCTTAACAGTCACTTCATGATGGCTCTCTCAATTCCGATTAGCCAATATAAATTCAAGTCAAATATCTACAAACAAAGCTAAACGATTCATCGTTTGATTGTTTTGTATAATGAATCACTTTATCCACGTTTACTATAATATACATTTTTGCAATAAATCAACATTTAATGCTCACATATTTGGTAATTAGCTATGTAATAAAGTAGGGAAAATTATCCAACTTTTATATGACATGACTCTCTGGCAATTCGTACGTATTTTTGCATTACATTTTTGAACAATTAGCTTTTGCCCATGTGACGTTGGGGTTAGGGGTGGAGTTTCGTTACTGTTTTTTATGTTAATTGTATGTTTTTGTAAGATTCACTTCGTTTGAATTCATACAAATGAACCATTTTGTGAAATACGAATTCTTGTGCGATCAGGCTGCAAATACTCAATTTTGATTGGTTCTCAGTTTACATTTACATTTAGTCATTTAGCTAAAGCTTTTGACCAAAGCAACTTACAAATGAGGTAAACAATAGAAGCAATTATAGCTACACAAGAACAGCAATACAAA
Source organism: Paramisgurnus dabryanus (assembly GCF_030506205.2). Classification (NCBI taxonomy): domain Eukaryota; kingdom Metazoa; phylum Chordata; class Actinopteri; order Cypriniformes; family Cobitidae; genus Paramisgurnus; species Paramisgurnus dabryanus. The sequence goes on along the minus strand of NC_133337.1, from coordinate 34,635,448 downwards.
AGTGCACTAGAAATAGTCTCACCAAGTCTTAGATAGAGAAATATAGTAAGTCCTATATTAGGAAGTGAGGTAATGGCGAAAGAAATGGGTTTTTAGCTGCATTCTGAAGCATTTGTAGGGGTTTGGTTGTGCAGGCTGGAAGTCCATCCAGTAGCGCATTGCAGTAGTCCAGCCTGGACAGGACAAGAGCTTGGACCAGGACCTGCGTGGCATGCTCATTTAGGAAAGGTTTTATTTTCCTAATATTGTAGAAGATTAATCTACAAGAGCGGGCGGTGCTGGTAACATGCTCCGTGAAACTGAACTGATCATCAATGACCACTCCCAGGTTTCTGGCTGTCCTGGAAGGCGTGCTGGTCGAGGAACCTAGCTGAATGGAAAGGTTGTGATGAATCTTTGGTTCAGATGATATGACAAGAAGTGAGATGTCCCTCAGGCCTGCTGAGATGCGGGCAGAAACTGTGAGGTCATCAGGGGTCATAGAAAAAGCCGTGTTTTTGAATGACAGAACACAGAGATGTAATGTATATCGAAAAGAGCAGTGGTCCAAGCACGGAGCCTTGAGGTACCCCGGTACTGAGACATTGGGGTTCGGAGACGTCACCTCTCCAGGATACCCTAAATTAACTACCTAAGAGGTATGACTTGAACCACAGAAGCGCTGTGTCAGACACACCCATAGACATGAGGGTCAACAGGAGGATTGACGGTGTCAAAAGCGGCAGATAGATCCAGTAAGATCAGCACAGATGATTTGGAGGCTGCCCTTGCCTGCCTTAGGGCTTCAATGACTGAGAACAGCGCAGTCTCAGTGCAGTGACCGCTTTTGAAACCAGACCTGATTGCTATCCAGGAGGTTATTTTGTGTAAAGAAAGTGGAGAGCTGGTCAAACACCACACGTTCAAGAGTCTTGGCAATGAAGGGAAGAAGAGGTCTGTAGTTCTCAGTTCTGTCAATTAGTATCAAATAATATATAATCAATCAAATAATGATAAAATCTACCAGATCAAATATATAATTAGATATCTATATAAATAGATAACTAACTATTGTTCCAGACAAAATATTATGTAAATATTACATAATTACACCAAAATATCATCGTAAGTATAATAGTAAGCAATGACTTATCTAACTGATCCTGTTTTACTGTTAATAAAACCCATAAGAGCTAGAACTAGATTTTTTTCTCACCACTGTTTCACTTGTTCCTTTCAGGGTATTGACAAAAGATACTAAAAATATTGCCTGTGTTCAGGGGAACAAACAGCTGTACAAAAGCATCAGTAAAGTGAAAGCAGGAGAAAGGGTTAGGATGAACAGTGAGAGAGAGAGAGCAGGTGGCTGTGCATGTTGTGTGTCAGAGAGGATGTCTGGTGCTGAGGCGAGAGATTAGTATGGGAGAGCAACCATTAAGCAGGTCACATGACTCTCTGAATGAGGGAGAGGAGCCTGTTGCGGTCTAATAATTAGCTATATTAGTCAGTTATCCCGAGAGAGTCTTGTGTGAAATAAAAAACACTCGGGCAGGTACACTGCTGGTATAAAAGCTACAGCACCCCTTGACTCATTCAGCAAGCTCCCATCATTCACAATCATTTCACAATTAATAACCATTGACCTCTATTTACCCACAATTCAACAGTACATTGTGTTTCCTAGGACATGCTGTTCCACCCTACAGTAGATCAGACATGTTTTTTGCTATTACAACAATCAACTCTGTCAGGTTCAGGACAGAGATTTGTCTGATTTGGACCGGGGTTGCTAAATGGCACATTCAATAACACACATCTAAATTCTCATAATTAATCAAATAAACCATGAATAATTCACAAGCATTCACATGTGCTCACTCAAGTTAAATACATTTTTAAATATTTCTGCTGACTTAATAGATTTAGAAAAGACATTTGAATGTAATCTTCATTTTTCCATCTATTTTACAATTAAAATAAGTTATTTTTTGTAAAGAAGAGGTTTTAATGCAGTCACATTTAATAAATATTTTTATTTCTGAAAAATTCAAACTATCATGCCTGCTTTTGTAAGTGTCATGTTTTGTTACTGTGTTATGTCACCCTGTTTTACCTTGACTGCATATCATTCATAACGTTGCCTTCTCCGTCTTTCCTAAGGGGCAGTGTGTGTCTTATATAATCAGATGCACAAGGTTATAGTATATAGAGCCTTTATAAATATAATGAAACAGATTTGGTACAACATAAAAGCATCTCTAATTCAAAGCTACATGAATCAGTGACTGTAGCAAAGGCTTGTTTTGAGAGAAAAAAGGAGAAAGAGACAAAGGGATCAATCCTGTCAAAATCAATCCAATCTGCTCTGTGAATAAACCCAGATCCAGCAGGCTAAATAATAAATAGACTAAATAATCTCTTTCAGACAAATAAATGGTGAGCAGCAGCACTTGTAGTCCTGCTAATATACATAAATAACAGATTTTTATTACACATTACATTTGGTTAATTATAAACATGGGATATTTAATTATGAACAACAAATCTAATTGATTGATTCACTTTAAGAATACGAATGCTGATTTTGAATTTTTTCCTGACCAACTTCCGAAGCTGTGAGCCCCTAAGGTGACATTGGAGTAAAAAAATCTAAAGTTTAGTTTCTTGTGCTCACGTGAAACTTTCATGTGCTCACGCGAAACCTTCATGTGCAGAATAAAAAAAAAAGTTTAGTTTCGTGTGTTCACGTGAAACTATCGCGTTTAGTTTCGCATGCTCATGTGAAAGCGAAAGTTTCACATGCGCACGTGATAGTTTCACATGCAAACGCGAAATTTTAACGTGGGCACGCGAAACTAACCGCGATAGTACAATGTAAAAAATAAAAGTTGTATCAACTTAAAACATTACTACTAACACCCAAAATGTTACATTTTTCTAACTTAAATTTTCTCACTTTAAGTCGAAAATGTTTAAATATTTTAATAATCTTAATATCTTTAAGTGAATTTTTTTTTAGGTTTACCAATTGAAGTAAGTTTTTTAAGTAACGCAGCTTTTACTTATTACAGTGTAATGCTGCGTACAGACCAAATGCAACGCAGCATTACACTTTACTCGCTCTAGATTACTCGTAGGATTTAACTTTGTGTCATGCGTAAGTTATTTCAACTTTATTTTTATAATTTATATCAACTTCTCACTTGTCAAGATAGCCTTTATTTGATAGACAGTATTTAAGGAGACAACATGAAAGTACAGGGTAGAGAGAGGGGTATGGGATCACCAAAGGATCGGGAGTCAAACTCGAGTCGCCAGAAGTGCGTCTGCATCATATGTCGAAGCACTGTAAACTACACCATCGGCTCCGTATTATTGCATTTTTTAATCATTATTCTCAAAGTAGCCTTGTCTATCATATTAATTGAAGTAAGTTTTTTAAGTAACACAGCTTTCACTTTTTACAGTGTTATGCTGCGTACACACCAAATGCAAAGCATTTCGTACCTCGCTCTAGATTACTCGCAGGATTTAACTTTGTGTCATGCAAATTTTTCACTTGAGTTGAATATTTTCAACTTGTGCGAAGACGCGTTGGAGGCAAATAGCGCATGTTTTTGCGGCAATCGCGCCACACAATTTCCTTAATTCGCATTGCCCTGCACAAGTTCCCGTTTTTGCATTAACTGTGTATGTAATCTACTTGCACAAATCGTTAAATTCGCATTTGGTGTGTACGCCCCATACGGAGTTGCTATCAATTATAAATATTATAAGTTGAATTAGCGTAAGTTATTTCAACTTTAGTTTTATAATTTATAACAACTTCTCACTTGTCAAGATAGCCTTTATTTGATAGCCAGTATTTAAGGAGACAACATGAAAGTACAGGGTAGAGAGAGGGGTATGGGATCACCAAAGGATCGGGAGTCAAACTCGAGTCGCCAGAAGTGCGTCTGCATCATATGTCGGAGCACTGTACACTACACCATCGGCTCCGTATTATTGCATTTTTTAATAATTATTCTCAAAGTAGCCTTGTCTATCATATTAATTGAAGTAAGTTTTTTTAGGTAACACAGATTTCACTTTTTACAGTGTTATGCTGCGTATACACCAAATGCGAAGCATTGCGTACTTTGCTCTAGATTATTCGCAGGATTTAACTTTGTGTCATGCGAATTTTTCACTTGAGTTGAATATTTTCAACTTGTGTGAAGACGCGTTTGAGGCGAATAGCGCATGGTTTTGCGGCAATCGCTCTGCCCAATTGCTTCATTCGCAACACCCCTGCACGAGTTCCCGTTTTTGCATTGACTTTGTTAATTGTAATTTCATTTTCAAGTTGATTAAACTTAAAAATTTAAGTGCAACAAAGAATTTTAAAGTGTAGAAGCACTGTAATAAGTCATTGCAAAAGACAGCAGTCCCATAAGTGCTCAAGAGACCCCAGCATGGACACTTCACCCTTTCCCTGGATTCACAGAGACCCTCTCCACCGATCCCACTAAATATACATGATCATGATCTGTGTCCTTACACGCGTAAACAAATGCATGGACACACAGCTCATTATAAAGCTGACTGTTGATGTTTCATGCTGGCCCAAATCAACCTGATGTTCATTAAGGGGCATCAGCTGATAACAAACAAACACAATGGATGATATCGAGCGGCATTGGTTTTACTCTACATTAATGACTGGTCACATAAAAAAAAAATTACTATTGTGCAAAGAAAATGACGCCTACTACACTTTCTTTGCATTGTTTTTATGTAATCCCCATAATTATCAGTGGTGATTGCCATTAAGATTATCATTACTAGTAATTTTTACAATGAGTTTATTCAAATCACAAGATTATTATGTATAAACAGCTACTCAAATGAATACAATACTATTATAATATAATTTATAACATAACACAATACTGTTTGTTTACACTACAGTATTGGTTGCTACTGCAAATGGGTGTACTTAATGTTACAAAATGCATTTCATATTTCTCTTCATATTGTTGATTCTGGGGTAAAATATAACGTGGACATTTGTTTGTGGACAGATTTGTGAGATTCAACAACAGTATTTACATTAAACAGTTAAGATGAAGGTGGCGGAGGTTTATATGTTTATTTCAGGCAAAGTGATACAGGTAATGGAGTCAAACTGTATATATCCATTATTGTGAATCCAAAATCCTCAACTCTCTACTTCCTGTCAATTCTCATTCATCACAGAGCAATGTGATGATTAAAGATAACAATGCCAGCTAAAATCCTGACGGTGCCATTTACCCACCATCTCTGCTTACCCCACCAATCTCTCTAATATGTCCTTCTAAGGTGAAAGTCAAACGCAACACTGTTGTGATGTAATGGTGCCTAGCTGTCAGTCAAAGAAGAAACACGTTCAAAATTAGTCAACTGCACTCTAAAAGATGTTGGGTGAAAAAGGGGATAAACCCAGCAATTGGGTTAAATTAACCCAGAAAATGTTTGACCCAACAATGGGTTAAAACAACTCAGCATTGGTCCAATTATAAACCAATTGGTTGGGATCGTCCCTTTTTGATCCAAGGCTTTTTCTGAATCTGTTAGCTGACCTTAAGCATGTTCAAAATGTAACACTGCAGTGCATTTTTTTGGGCCATTTTTGCCTTTATTTGATAGACAGAATTTAAGGAGACGACAGGAAAGTACAGGGTGTGTCCTTTTAAATGCAAATGAGCTGATCTCTGCACTAAATGGCAGCACTGTGGTTGGATAGTGCAGATTAAGGGGCGGTATTATCCCCTTCTGACATCACAAGGGGAGCCAAATATCAATGACCTATTTTCCACATGTTTGCAAAGAATGGTTTACCAAAACTAAGTTACTGGGTTGATCTTCATCACATTTTTTTGATTGATAGAAGCACTAAGGAAACAAACAATATGGCTCTTAAACATGGAAAAAGTATTTTTTATGATATGTCCCATTTAAAAAAACGTCCTAATATGTACTATGTACATTTGGTACTAATATGTACCTTTGATATTATATTATGTATCTATGAGGTACTATTTGAAATGGTACAGCCCCAGTGACAGCTGGAGTACAAATTTTAAACCCTTTATTTTCTGACAGTGTATGTATCGACTACCCCAACATCAATGATAAACATCCTATACCTTTTGATCTATAACTGTATAACAAATAATTTAAAAGCGTCAATACTCGAGTCACAGCTGGCTGGTTTTACCAAACAAGGTATGGACTTTCTAAGCGGGCGTCAACAAGAACATAAGGGCTCCTATGGAGGTCTTCTCATCACGTTGGGTTCAAATGAGCTTCTTTGCTGCCATCGACAGTCAGAATGACTTCATGTTGCTTAGAACAATGGGAGAAGTTTTTATCACACAGCATCCCGGCTAAAGATAAAAATCTGTTGATTTGCAAGAATAAATAATACATTCATTGAAAACGAATGCTGATCTTGCCGCAGTAAGACAAACTGGTCTTGTTAGTGATTTTTCAACACTACACTGAGTTGTTAGCTGCATACAGTAAACATCAAACTGCTTTTTTGTCAATACACAAAGCCTACTAAAAAATTCAACAGCAGATCCTCTACTGCACAGCTGTGGATCGATACTGCTGTTTTGTAGCTGGAGGAAACACCTAGTAATAATGTTTCGGTGATACATTCAAACCTGACAGTGGAAAATATCAACAGGCTACAATAGCATCCCCTGAAGCATCTTTATGGCCGAGCATATGTTTTGAGTTATGAATGACCAGCAAGCTAGAGGAACAGATATAACGATTCAAGTGGAGGAAGAAGAGAAGGCTGTTCAAATTCAGATTTCTTCAGCTTCCCCTTTGAGATTATCTGTACTTTCAGGTGGTCCTCAAACCTGTAATAAAGAAGTGCCAGATGCAGTTTAAAGGGACACTTCACATTTTTTTAAAAATATGCAAATTTTCCCATTTTCTCTGGGTCTGGCGGTACCACTTTTAGCATAGCTTAGCATAATCCATTGAGTCTGATTAGACCATTAGCATCATGCTAAAAAATAACCAAAGAGTTTTGATATTTTTCCTATTTTAAACTTGACTCTTCTGTACAGAAAATTAAAAGTTGCGATTTTCTAGGCCGATATGGCTAGGAACTATACCCTCATTCCGGCGTAATAATCAAGGAATTTGCTGTCGTACCTTGGCTGCAGCAGGCGCAATGATATTACGCAGCAGCCGAAAATAGTCCCCTTGGTTACTTTCAATAGCAGGGGACTATTTTCGGGCACTGTTTTAAATAGTAAAAAAATTCTGAAACTGTTTGGTTATTTTTGAGTGTGATGCTAATGGTCTAATCAGATTCAATGGATTATGCTAAGCTATGCTAAAAGTGGTACCGCCAGACCCGGAGATCGGCTGAATGGATTCCAAAACAGTAAAAATCAATGTTTAACTGTAGGGGAGCTGGAAATGAGCCTATTTTTTTTAAGTGGATCCCTTTAAAATCAGATAAAACTGCACTATGTTTTCCTGTAGAAAATGACAGCTGTTCTCTAAGTTACAGAGATCTGAACCTACACTGTCAGAAAAAAATTGTCCTTAGCTGTAAGTGAGGTGGTACCTTTTCAAAAAGTACACATTTGCACCTAAAGAGTTCATATTAGTACTTCAGAGGTGCATATTGGTACCAAATGTATACATATCTGTAGTACATATTAGTACATATTTACAACACTTTACAACATTGTTATGCATGCAATATAAAATACATTATTTGTCACCATCACCATTTGTTAACTGCAAAAAAAAAAACTGTCACAGCACCTGTGTTCATGTTGCTACACCCGTCACTTATTTTAGGATAGATAAATTTGGTTTGCAGCAATTTGAGTAAAACCGCAACTCCCAAGGGACCCAGCTAGGCCCTTCATCGACTGTCCCAACAACAACAGATAGAGGAAGTGTTTACAGTCTGTCTGAAAACAATGATGTATCATAAAGATTTTATCTCACACACGTCACCTTTACAATTCACTTCTAAAAATGATGCTCAAAGTTAATGATATCTTTAGGGAAGGAACAACAGAGTTCTGTTGGCTTTATTAACTTCATGACCTTCTGTTGACCTCACATCTGTGAACTGTACTGCAATGAAACATAGTGATAGATTTTCCACTGACAAATGTACAAACCAAGGAGGCATTATCATGTAAGGCCAAGTTGACCGCATTGCATCGTGGGATTAAGAACCCTATGTACTGCAAATGTACCGTAAATCTTTGTACTAATGGTAGTATGCGACTCAAACAGCCATTTTGCTGACACTTTCACTTCCTCTTCCTGTGTGCCTCTACAGCAGCCCCACAACATCGTGCAGCGGCGCCTCCTGGAGGGCAACATCACACGTCTGCGTGGAGAGGCCCGGGACAATGTCCGCTCCCCACTAGCAGACAGCAAGGAAGGTGCAGAACCAGAGGAAAGAAGTGAGAGCACGGTGGATGACTCCACAGAAGAGAAAGAGTCTCCGGAAGAGAGCGAGAAGAGCCTTAGGTCAGACGATGATGAGGATGATGAAGAAGAGAGGAAGAAAGTGGGCGAGAGGGCATCCAGCCTCTCAGCTCTAGTGGTCCAGTGTAAGGTAATACAACAAACACACGATACGATCAACAAGTTTAGCCCCTTCCAATCGTTTCAGCTGTTTGACACTATAATGGGGATGATAACAGCTTGCAGTAATGACAAAACATGGGCTCTGGCTCCCTATGACTCATTGATTTTTTTTGCGGCCATTGTTCCACTCGACTGGGTTTAAGTGGTTTTTGGAGAGCAAGAACGTGTCTAAAAAGGCAAAATCTGTGATGTACCTCTTGCCAAGTTTACAATAGAGATGCAACTGGAGAACATGTGACTCAGATCTCTCTGACCTGTAATTTTCAAAGCCTAATTATTTTTTAAATTAAAGAGCACCTATTTCATTGCTAAAAAACAATGTTATTTTGTGTATTTGTATAACACAATGTGTTTGGGTGGTTTATGGTTAAAAAAAACATTATTTTACACTTACCGTACATTTTTGTAGATCCAAATTTCACTCTCTTTCTGAAATGCACAGATTTGAAAAGCTCTGTGTCCCTGATTGGCCAGCTAATCTGTACGTTGTGATTGTGAAATGTGACGCTCCTTATCATGTTTGAAAGATTCGCTCCCAATGCAATGCTAACAGGAGTAAATTTACAGGCTGTGAGTCTGAATAGGGAGGAATTATGATAATGTCGGTCTTTAACTCTTTTCCCGCCAGCATTTTAAAAAAAAGTTGCCAGCCAGCGCCAGCATTTTTCATGATTTTCACAAAAGTTTAATGCCTTCCAGAAATGTTCTTCTTTAAATATATAAACAAACAATATATCAGATGAAAGAACAGACCCTCTGCTTTCAAACAAAAAAAAAAAACGTTTCATCCTACCTTCATTAGTTCTCTTGTAATCACCTCTCAAACATGGGTAGGTTTCTTCAAAAACACCCAATTTTGAGTAAAAAGCTGAGATAATTCAATTTTTGCGAAGGACTTTTGATAGAGATCAGATGCAGATGATCTTTAAAACATACACAGAGTTCTTTCTCTTTCACGTGAGGCGCTACTTCCGGGTTGTATAAGTTGCGTAAGTGCGCCACCTGGTGGATAATAGCGGTATTGCGGAAAGACAGAAAATCTCGTCATTGGCGGGGAAGCGTTTTCTCTTAATTGACGAGATATCTCGTCAATGGCGGCGAAAGAGTTAATACATCACCAATCCAAGGAAGTAAACTGTTGCCTACAATCCGTGTGTTTGTTGTAGTCCAAGAAAAAAGATTTACGTTGGAGACGATAACTTGCGTCATCGTTTACTTTGGGGTTTGTACCTTTTGCATATCGTTAACATGTACTAATACACACTTACACAACAAAGGAAATGTAAAATTGTGAATTGGACGGTAGGTGCTCTTTAAAACAATGCAATTTACTTAACAAAACCTGAAATAGAGTGGATAATAAAGATGTGATTTGTGAAAAAAATTGTTGCAAATTTACTTTAGAGAAGGGTACAGGGCTCCAACACCTTTTGATCAATAAATATTAATTATTTTTACAGTCATTTAAAAGTTAAAAAATTATAGAAATCATTTTATAAAGCTTTTGCTCTCTTGCTGATTTAATAGAAGTCTTAGAAGGAAAATTTACATAAAAAAATTAACAATTGCAATTAAAACCACACACATTAGTTTATCACAGTTTATCAGTAACGCTGTGAGAATGAAAGGGGCATGTTTTTATATTGACCAAATTAAATGTGTTAATGTATCTTTCGCGCTTTATGGCAGGCAGGCGGTAGGGCAATACTTCCAGGTTTAAAAAGTTGCGGAAATGTTTTGGACACAGCCACATTTATTTGACTTCCGAAGCTCATGCATCATGCATTCCACATCCCATCAAACCACGCCATTAAGGGAAGAGCAGTGTTATTGTCAGCTCAAAAGTAACAGATAATGTACAGACAGATGTTCAACATCATACAATGGCTGATCAGTCTGGTATCCATTCAATTGAATTTAAATGTAAAAGGTACATGAACCAAATGTGTACATATCTGTACCTGAATGATGCATATTACTAAAATCATCCTACATAATCATCAGGGGTGACAAAGACACAAGCTATATATATCCTCTTACAGCCCCCCACCCCCCATTGTCAAAAACATATCAGATCTAGACGAATCACAAGAATGACCTATTTTGGATCCAAAATGGCGAATTCCATGAAAAACAGTGACAAGTTTGCACCCCTGGGATATAATCTTGATATCTTTTATATTGATGAGTAAATTCAAAATCTGATACTGCTAATCTCATAATTAAATTATGAGACTTTAGCCTGGATTTCACAGAGTCATACATATCTGACCAAATGATCAAAGTGCTACGATCGACCAATTAGATTCAGAGAGATGTGTAATATTGAGATTGAATAGCGGTTATAAAAATGAAACTTCTCAGTGGTGAATGTTCATGAATACACACGCGTGTGAATGAACCGAATGTTCCAGAATGGACACACAATGTTCTTATCATACAGTAGAACCGAAGAATGAAATGAAACTAATCTAATCTAATTAAAGCTTCAGTAATGAAGAACTGGTTAAATGGGACAGTGTTTTCCAAAGCACATCCAAAGCGTTTCATGGTTCTGGGAAGATTTATTTCCCTTTGAGGCAAAAATGTCAAGGGGGATTTCGCTGTATTCAGATCTGTCATTATAATGAAAAAGTATTTGTCTCAATGTACTGCACATGCACCCGTGTGCGCACATACACAGATTTTTAATAGAGAGAAATAAAGCCATAAGAGCTCACGAGGGGAATATCTCACTTTCAGTTGTTGTTATTGCATTCACTAGGAAATCTATTTTGTATAAAGGATATTCCAAAAAATGAAAATATTGTCTTCATTTACTCAGCCTTATGTAATTTTAAACCGCGTTTCGTTTCTTTCTTCTGTTAAACACAAAAGAAGATATTTTGACAGCACCCATTGACTTCCATAGTATTTGTTTTTCCTACTATGAAGGTCAATGGGTGCTGTCAATTAAGTGGTTACCATTATTTATCAAAATATCTTTTTTATTCATAACTACAGGTTTAAAACAACATAAGGGTGAGTAAATAATGCCAGACTGAACATTTTTGTTTAAACTATCCCCCTATCTACAGGTTACACAGCAGTCCTGACACATAATCAGAAAATCACAGTTTGTCCCCTTATGGTCTGTTGCACACGTTGCATTTCCCCTGTGAACAGTGTTTCAAGTGTTTCATTTTTTGCACCTCGAGCTGAATTCAATTTGGGTCGTTTTTGACACAGCATTTTTGATTTTTGAAGAAACAGTTGTTGAAAAGAAAGATTTCACATCTCAGAATAGTAAACAACACAACAAAGACCTGCCATGTCTATGCATGTGTGGATGGAACAATGCGTGAGAGGGGCTTAACAGCCCCCTCTGTGCAAGCGATGACATGCTGACGCCCTGATAGGAGAGATGTTGCGTCCCACCCTTCATGTGGTAGGAAAGTTGTGGGGGTGACGGCTCGCACCTTGAGTGACAGGAAACTCGAAAAGGTTGCAACAAGCCTCTCATCTCCTTTGAATGTGGAACGGTGCTGACGCAGTCTGGATTGCTTGATCATTAACTGTACAGTTAGAAAAGAGTAGACCTACAAACTGACAACCCTTTGGCTGTGCGTAGGTGGAACCATATTGTGTTTAAGTCCTCGTGCATGCTGGGACACCATATGCCACAGACAGGTTCCAAATCCTTAAAAATCTCTGCTGTTGCTTTATTCATTCTTCACTGTTTTTTGATACAGCTATTATCACTATTATTACTATTAATGAAAAAATAAAAATTTGAACAAACCCTTAATTTTTTATTATTAAATGTCGACGCATGACTCTTCAGGGGTTGAATTTGATTTGTGAATTCTTACAAACATGAACTTCACACCAAACCATGCAGCTTGTTGGGAAAAGAGTATTACTAATCTAAGGTATAGAACTTATATATAATATATATATATATATAGGTTCAGTCATATCTTAAGACATTTTTGACTTAGGCCAGTGATTAAACATGTTGAACACCCAAAACTCTAGCAACCACCCAGCAATACCATTATACTAACCATCCAAAACACCCTTGCAACCACCCAGCAATGCCCCAGTAATCAACCAAAACTCCCTAGCAATCACCCAACAATGCCCTAGTAAACCACCTAGTAACAACCCCATAGTAACCTAGCAATGCCCTAATAGCCATCAAAAACCCTAGCAAACACCTAGCAATGCCCAGGTAGGCATCAAAACACTCTAGCAACCACTCAGCAAATCATGGTAACCAAACAAAACACCCTTCAAACTACACAGCAATTCCCAAGTAACCAGCCAAATCTCTGCCTTAGTAGCCACCCAGAATACTCTAGCAAAAACCCAGCAATACCATAGTAACCATCCAAAACACCCTTGCAACACCCAGCAATGCCCTAGTAACCATCCAAAACACCCTAGCAATCACCTAGCAATCCCTTGTAGTCATCCAAAACACCTTAACAACCACCCCGAAACACCTTAACAACCACACAGCAATGCCCTAGTAATCACACAAAGTATCCTAGCAACCACCCAGCAAAACCCTAGTAAACATCCAAAACACTCTTGCAACCACCCAGCAATGCCATAGAAACCACTCAAAATACCATAGCAACCACGCAGCAATTCCCTTGTAGTCATCAAAAACACCCTAACATCCACCCAGCAATGCCCTAGTAATCATACAAAATATCCTAGCAAAAACCCAGCAATGCCCTAGTAACCATCCAAAATACCCTAGCAACCACCTAGCAATGCCATTGTAGTCATCCAAAATACCCTAACAATCACCCAGCAATGTTTTACAAACCAGTGAAAACATCCTAGCAACAACCTATCAATGCCCGCCTAGTAGTCATCCAAAACACCATAACACGCATCCAGCAATGGCTTAGTAACAACTCAAAACACCATAGCAACCACACAGCAATGCCTTAGTAACCACTCAAAACACCATAGCAACAACCTAGCAATGCCATTGTAGTCATCCAAAATACCCTAACAATCACCCAGCAATGTTTTACAAACCAGTGAAAACATCCTAGCAACAACCTATCAATGCCCTAGTAGTCATCCAAAACACCATAACACCCATCCAGCAATGGCTTAGTAACAACTCAAAACACCATAGCAACCACACAGCAATGCCTTAGTAACCACTCAAAACACCATAGCAACCACCTAGCAATGCCATTGTCGTCATCCAAAATACCCTAACAACCACCCAGCAATGTTTTACTAACCAGTGAAAACATCCTAGCAACAACCTATCAATGCCCTAGTAGTCATCCAAAACACCATAACACCCATCCAGCAATGGCTTAGTAACAACTCAAAACACCATAGCAACCACACAGCAATGCCTTAGTAACCACTCAAAACACCATAGCAACCACCTTGTAATACCCTAGTAACCACCTAGCAATCCCCTTGTAGTCATCCAAAACACCTTAACAACCGCCCATCAATGCCCTAGCAACCACACAAAATATCCTAGCAACAACCTAGCATACCCCTAGTAGTCATCCAAAACACCCTAACAACCACCCAATAATGCCCTAGGAACCACCTTAAAACTCCCTAGCAACCACCCAGCAATGTTCTACTAACCAGTCAAAACATCCTGTCAACAACCTATCAATGCCCTAGTAAAGTCATCCAAAACAAAATAACAACCACCCAGCAATGTCTTAGTAACCACTCAAAACACCTTAACAACCACCCAGCAATGCCCTAGTAACCACACAAAATATCCTAGCAACAACCTAGCATACCCCTAGTAGTCATCCAAAACACCCTAACAACAACCCATTAATGTAGGAACCACCCAAAACTCCCTAGCAACCACCCAACAATGTTCTACTAACCAGTCAAAACATCCTAGCAACAACCTATCAATGCCCTAGTAGTCATCCAAAACACCATAACACCCATCCAGCAATGGCTTAGTAACAACTCAAAACACCATAGCAACCACACAGCAATGCCTTAGTAACAACTCAAAACACCATAGCAACCACCTAGCAATGCAATTGTAGTCATCCAAAATACCCTAACAACCACCCAGCAATGTTTTACTAACCAGTGAAAACATCCTAGCAACAACCTATCAATGTCCTAGTAGTCATCCAAAACACCAAAACACCCATCCAGCAATAGCTTAGTAACAACTCAAAACACCATAGCAACCACCTTGTAATACCCTAGTAACCACCTAGCAATCCCCTTGTAGTCATCCAAAACACCTTAACAACCACCCATCAATGCCCTAGCAACCACACAAAATATCCTAGCAACAACCTAGCATACCCCTAGTAGTCATCCAAAACACCCGAACAACCACCCAATAATGCCCTATGAACCACCTTAGAACTCCCTAGCAACCACCCAGCAATGTTCTACTAACCAGTCAAAACATCCTGTCAACAACCTATCAATGCTCTAGTAGTCATCCAAAAAACCATGACAACCACCCAGCAATGCCTTAGGAACCACCCAAAAATCCCTAGCAACCACCCAGCAATGTTCTACTAACCAGTCAAAACATCCTATCAACAACCTATCAATGCCCTAGTAAAGTCATACAAAACAAAATAACAACCACCCAGCAATGTCTTAGTAACCACTCAAAACACCTTAACAACCACCCAGCAATGCCCTAGTAACCACACAAAATATCCTAGCAACAACCTAGCATACCCCTAGTAGTCATCTAAAACACCTTAACAACAACCCAATAATGTCCTAGGAACCACCCAAAACTCCCTAGCAACCACCCAACAATGTTCTACTAACCAGTCAAAACATCCTGTCAACAACCTATCAATGCCCTAGTAGTCATCCAAACACCATAACAACCACCCAGCAATGTCTTAGTAACCACTCAAAACACCTTAACAACCACCCAGCAATGCCCTAGTAACCACTCAAAACACCATAGCAACCACCTAGCAATGCCGTAGTAGCCATCCAAAATACCCTAGCAAAAAACCCTGGGTTGTTTTAAACAAAATGCTTCTTTTCACTGTGGAGAACCATTTTTGCCTTGACAGCAACGGAAACATAAGAAAACGGAAGGCCAACTAGTTAAAAAACAATCTACTGATTCGGCTAATAATGAACAAATCATTTACACATAAATGTCAAGCAAACAGCACAAACAGATGATCCGATCTGCAAAAGAGCAAACGTTGCAGAAACGCAGGGTCATTATTTATCAGACGAGCTCTGAATCCTGCAAGCGCTGATGGAATATCAGGTTAAAGGACACTAATGAACATAAACCGGCTTACTGAAGCGAAACTTTAAGAACATTATTAACCAGACCTATTATCCAGTGTTACAGTTTTTCTCAATTGCTTTGGCACATTTTTTGCAACAGTCTTATTATTCTCTTAACTGTGAGTGCAAATGTCACAACTGTTTGCTGGAACTTCAGAACTTAATTGCATGTCTGCAAAATGAAGTTACACACCCAAAACATTTTATTCATGCTTCAAAACCTAGTTATCTTGTCAGTAATTTGGCCATGGGCACCAAAATATAAAGTATTTTTGTCATCGTGTGAGCAACACTGGTCAAAATGTTTAGTTGTTTTTTCACCATGAAAGTCCACCATAGAAAATAAGGTTTCAAAAAAAATCTTAATAATTGAGAAGAGTCAACAGTACATAGAAAAAAGTAAATGAACATTTCTATTTATTCACTTCATTTATTTTTGTATGTGTATTACATTTAAACTGAAATCTTGCTTGTCCAATTGCTGTACATTTCATATTTCCTATGTTACAAAAAATATAATAGAAAATAACTACAAAATAACCTCAATGATAAACTAATTACAGTTTTTCTCAATTGCTTTGGCACATTTTTTGCAACAGTCTTATTATTCTCTTAACTGTGAGTGCAAATGTCACAACTGTTTGCTGGAACTTCAGAACTTAATTGCATGTCTGCAAAATGAAGTTACACACCCAAAACATTTTATTCATGCTTCAAAACCTAGTTATCTTGTCAGTAATTTGGCCATGGGCACCAAAATATAAAGTATTTTTGTCATCGTGTGAGCAACACTGGTCAAAATGTTTAGTTGTTTTTTCACCATGAAAGTCCACCATAGAAAATAAGGTTTCAAAAAAAATCTTAATAATTGAGAAGAGTCAACAGTACATAGAAAAAAGTAAATGAACATTTCTATTTATTCACTTCATTTATTTTTGTATGTGTATTACATTTAAACTGAAATCTTGCTTGTCCAATTGCTGTACATTTCATATTTCCTATGTTACAAAAAATATAATAGAAAATAACTACAAAATAACCTCAATGATAAACTAATTATTCTTGTTGGACATCCTGTCGCTCTTGTTGGACATCCTGTCGCTCTTGTTGGTCAGGCCGAAGATTTTCATCCACATCACATCTTATGTTTTCCATTGCCATGCACCAGGGAAAAAATCTCCAATGAAGCAGACATTACAAACAATATCAATGTCAGATATTTATGGAATGTACATGCATGTTTAGTAGTTTTTGATAAGTGAATGGATCGTTTTGAATGTGATGGCGTACACGATGACAAATGATTGAGAAGTTGTGAAGAGTTTGACAGTTTACGTGAGAATTGACTCATCAGTTTTGATCAACAAGCCATATGCAATTAGTTGTTGGGCAAACTGCAGACGATTGTACTTATTGTTTGCACACATGTGCCAAAGCATTTGCAATTTGCTCAAATCAATAAGAAATTCCAATCTGATGTGAACAATAAGCTAATTGTTTAGAGATCTGATCTTATTGTTTTGAAAAATAAAATTTTCATTTGAGAATTGAGCCAAAGCAATTGAGAAAAACTGTAAGCCATCCATTGTGAAATCCAAAAAATCGATGTAATTTAATGAATAACTAAAACATTTCCTGTTGTCAACTTAACAATAACGTTTTGCTTTGCAGTGTGGAGACGCAGAGGTGAAGCTCGCCATAAACACAGGGTGCCAACACAACCACATCTCTAAGACATGCTGCAGAAGACTTGGGTAAGTTAAACACGGTACTTTAAACCGGTTAGATCGAACCTTATCTACAAACTAAGGGCTTATGTCATTTATTGGATTGTGTATGTACACTATATTTAGGTAACACTACTATATGGTTACAGAATACATGCAGAGAACATTTGGTTAATATCATTCTCATCTTTAGCATCCAAGCTAAACTAAACTAAACTTCTACATTATATGCATGTTTATTGCAGACTGAAAACCAGCCATGAAGAAAGGTCCCATGACAAGCTGGCATTCAGTGACTTAACGGTGGAGACTGTGAAGTCGCTGCACTTGCAGTTGGGCATAGAAAAAGTGCAATGCACCGCTCAAGTCACAGGTCAGACATCAAAGTCTTATGTTTTCTCCACCAAATGGATTGCCTATGCCAAAAAGTAACCAACCTGTATGCATGATTAGTCAAGTGAAAAAAACTGAACACAACTCAAGAGTTGAACTATGCTGAACTTGTCAAGATAAATCTAAAGAATACATATGGAAAAAAGATAAATGTATGCAGAATGCTGTTAAAAAACACACACACACACACATCATTCGATGAAACTTCGAAAGCATTTATGTTGCAACAATTTTCCATTTCATGCTCTTCTTGTTTGAGCTTTTAAAGTGATTCAGACAGCACTTATGAAATGCTTAGAGGAAGAGCTGTGGGCAGCGGCATAACAGAAGAATACATGACCTGGTTACAGTGTTGGTTGTTTTAAACACGCTTTGTATACAAATGCAGTAGGAAGCCACACATCAAGCCAGTTAATCTCGATATCTTGCTTTTCTAATTAGCCTAAGAATAAAATCCCACCTTTAGGGGATAGGTCTCTATTTTGAACCTTCTTCATTCTCTGTTTACAGAGGATTCAGCGTTTGATGTGTGCTTGGGTCTACAGACTCTGCTGGAACTCAAAGTAAGACCACCATCACCCATCACTGCTCTGCATTTGTATTCCACAACATCATCTTGCATCTGAGGATTTCTGATGTGACCGTCTACTCATGACTAGATATAAAGTCACTTTTATTTAATTTTTTAACAAGCAAATAAACCTAGTTTGAGGAAAAAATAATCTCTTTCGTGTATTAGCATATATTTAAATACTGAATGATTAGTGGAGCTAAATATGGTTTGAGATTACTTTACATGCCGCGGGGAAAATTTCCCCTTTGAGGTTTACTGATTGCATGCAGTTATGAGGAGCAGGCTGAATGCTATTAAAATCTTGACAGAGAAAATGGGGAGCGAGAACGCTAGAGAGGACGAGACTGTGGAGGACAGTCTTCGTATGCAAATTATCATCCTTACCAGGAGAAGAAAGTATAATGCATGCGAGAATAGAGATTGTTGAAGCCGATGTAGCCGTCTGAACAAACAATAAATTACAAACAGCTGGAATCTTTTAGCAGACACTTGTAAGACATGCATTACTTATTCATAAATTGGCAAAAAAACGCATGAGCACCGACAATTTGGACAAAGCTTTTGTCTGAATGTTTAAAATATTTTAAAAGACAAATATAATAGACAGAAAGATAGTCAGACTGATAAAAAGACAAACAAACCGGAAGACAGACAAACTGAAAGAGACACAGATAGCCACACAGTAGGACATATAGTTAGACAGGCAAATAGATAGATAGATAGATAGATAGATAGATAGATAGATAGATAGATAGATAGATAGATAGATAGATAGATAGATAGATAGATAGATAGATAGATAGATAGATAAAAATGACTGATAGACAGATAGAAAGACAGTCTGACAGACAAGCAGATAACCAGACAAAGGAATGAACCGAAAGACAAAATAAGTTAGCCAGGCAGCCAGACAGAATCCAAAATAGACAGACAGACAGAAAGAAAGAATCAGACAAACTGAAAGAGAGACAGATAACCACATAGACAGACGGGTATAGCCAGATAGACAGACAGGCAACTATATAGACAGACAATTAGAAAAAATGAAAGAAAGACAGGAGGACAAACCTAAATACAGACAGATAGGCACACAGCTTAATACATAGACCAGTGGTTCTCAAAAGTTTTCAGCGTGCGGCCCCCCTTGTGTATGGCGCATTCCTTCACGGTCCCCCAAAGAAAATATATGACAAAAAACTGTGCTAAAACTCAACTTTTAATTAAACAAAACATGTTGAATGATACAAAGTAGTTCTGTTGGTTAGTAGCCTTAGGTTTAATTCCACAGAATTCATGTTAAATTAATTTATTTTATAAAATGATGTACAGATGTACAGACAGACAGATAAATATAAAGACAGACAAAAATCAGACAGATAGACAGGTAAACAGATAGATAGACAGCCTGACAGACAAATACATAGTTGGCCAGACACACAGACTGGGAAACAGACAGACAAATATAAAGACAGATATATAGACAGAAAGACATATGAGCAGAAAAAACAGACAAAACCAAAAGACAGACAGATGAACTTACAAGAGACAGGAAGACGCAGATGGACACAGTTAGCTAGATGGAGAGACAGGAAAATAAATAGGCAGAAAGACAGACGAACCGAAAAACAGAAATATAGCAACACAGAAAGATTCATACTTAGCCAGATAGACAGACAGATAAATATAAAGACAGACAGCAACACAGACAGACACATACTTAGCCAGATAGACAGACAGACAGACAGAAACACAGACAGACACATACTTAGCCAGATAGACAGACAGACAGACAGCAACACAGATGGACACATACTTAGCTAGATAGACAGACAGACAGCAACACAGACAGACACATACTTAGCTAGATAGACAGACAGACAGACAGCAACACAGACGGACACATACTTAGCTAGATAGACAGACAGTCAGACAGCAACACAGACGGACACATACTTAGCTAGATAGACAGACAGATAAATATAAAGACAGAGAGCAACACAGACGGAAACATACTTAGCCAGATAGACAGACAGACAGACAGACAGACAGCAACACAGACGGACACATACTTAGCCAGATAGACTGGCAGACAGACAGCAACACAGATGGACACATACTTAGCTAGATAGACAGACAGACAGCAACACAGACGGACACATACTTAGCCAGATAGACTGGCAGACAGACAGCAACACAGATGGACACATACTTAGCTAGATAGACTGGCAGACAGACAGCAACACAGATGGACACATACTTAGCTAGATAGACAGACAGTCAGACAGCAACACAGACGGACACATACTTAGCTAGATAGACAGACAGATAAATATAAAGACAGAGAGCAACACAGACGGACACATACTTAGCCAGATAGACAGACAGACAGACAGACAGCAACACAGACGGACACATACTTAGCCAGATAGACTGGCAGACAGACAGCAACACAGATGGACACATACTTAGCCAGATAAACAGACAGACAGACAGCAACACAGACGGACACATACTTAGCCAGATAGACAGACAGACAGACAGGAACACAGATGGACACATACTTAGCCAGATAAACAGACAGACAGACAGCAACACAGACGGACACATACTTAGCCAGATAGATAGACAGACAGACAGCAACACAGACGGACACATACTTAGCCAGATAGACTGGCAGACAGACAGCAACACAGATGGACACATACTTAGCCAGATAAACAGACAGACAGACAGCAACACAGACGGACACATACTTAGCCAGATAGATAGACAGACAGACAGCAACACAGACGGACACATACTTAGCTAGATAGACTGGCAGACAGACAGCAACACAGATGGACACATACTTAGCCAGATAGACTGGCAGACAGACAGCAACACAGATGGACACATACTTAGCTAGATAGACAGACAGACAGCAACACAGACGGACACATACTTAGCCAGATAGACAGACAGACAGACAGGAACACAGATGGACACATACTTAGCTAGATAGACAGACAGACAGACAGCAACACAGACGGACACATACTTAGCTAGATAGACAGACAGACAGACAGACAGACAGCAACACAGACGGACACATACTTAGCTAGATAGACAGACAGATAAATATAAAGACAGAGAGCAACACAGACGGACACATACTTAGCCAGATAGACAGACAGACACCAACACAGATGGACACATACTTAGCTAGATAGACAGACAGACAGCAACACAGACGGACACATACTTAGCCAGATAGACAGACAGACAGACAGCAACACAGACGGACACATACTTAGCTAGATAGACAGACAGATAAATATAAAGACAGAGAGCAACACAGACGGACACATACTTAGCCAGATAGATAGACAGACAGACAGCAACACAGACGGACACATACTTAGCTAGATAGACAGACAGATAAATATAAAGACAGAGAGCAACACAGATGGACACATACTTAGCTAGATAGACAGACAGACAGCAACACAGACGGACACATACTTAGCCAGATAGACAGACAGACAGACAGCAACACAGACGGACACATACATAGCTAGATAGACAGACAGACAGCAACACAGATGGACACATACTTAGCCAGATAGACTGGCAGACAGACAGCAACACAGATGGACACATACTTAGCTAGATAGACAGACAGACAGCAACACAGACGGACACATACTTAGCCAGATAGACAGACAGACAGACAGGAACACAGATGGACACATACTTAGCTAGATAGACAGACAGACAGACAGCAACACAGACGGACACATACTTAGCTAGATAGACAGACAGACAGACAGACAGCAACACAGACGGACACATACTTAGCTAGATAGACAGACAGACAGACAGACAGCAACACAGATGGACACATACTTAGCCAGATAGACTGGCAGACAGACAGCAACACAGATGGACACATACTTAGCTAGATAGACAGACAGACAGCAACACAGACGGACACATACTTAGCCAGATAGACAGACAGACAGACAGGAACACAGATGGACACATACTTAGCTAGATAGACAGACAGACAGACAGCAACACAGACGGACACATACTTAGCTAGATAGACAGACAGACAGACAGACAGCAACACAGACGGACACATACTTAGCTAGATAGACAGACAGATAAATATAAAGACAGAGAGCAACACAGACGGACACATACTTAGCCAGATAGACAGACAGACACCAACACAGATGGACACATACTTAGCCAGATAGACAGACAGACAGACAGCAACACAGACGGACACATACTTAGCTAGATAGACAGACAGATAAATATAAAGACAGAGAGCAACACAGACGGACACATACTTAGCCAGATAGACAGACAGACACCAACACAGATGGACACATACTTAGCCAGATAGACAGACAGACAGACAGCAACACAGACGGACACATACTTAGCCAGATAGACAGACAGACACCAACACAGATGGACACATACTTAGCCAGATAGACAGACAGACAGACAGGAACACAGATGGACACATACTTAGCTAGATAGACAGACAGACAGCAACACAGACGGACACATACTTAGCCAGATAGACAGACAGACAGACAGCAACACAGACGGACACATACTTAGCTAGATAGACAGACAGATAAATATAAAGACAGAGAGCAACACAGACGGACACATACTTAGCCAGATAGATAGACAGACAGACAGCAACACAGACGGACACATACTTAGCTAGATAGACAGACAGATAAATATAAAGACAGAGAGCAACACAGATGGACACATACTTAGCTAGATAGACAGACAGACAGCAACACAGACGGACACATACTTAGCCAGATAGACAGACAGACAGACAGCAACACAGACGGACACATACATAGCTAGATAGACAGACAGATAAATATAAAGACAGAGAGCAACACAGACGGACACATACTTAGCCAGATAGACAGACAGACAGACAGCAACACAGACGGACACATACTTAGCTAGATAGACAGACAGACAGACAGACAGCAACACAGACGGACACATACTTAGCCAGATAGACTGGCAGACAGACAGCAACACAGACGGACACATACTTAGCTAGATAGACAGACAGACAGACAGACAGCAACACAGACGGACACATACTTAGCCAGATAGACAGACAGACAGACAGCAACACAGACGGACACATACTTAGCCAGATAGACAGACAGACAGACAGCAACACAGACGGACACATACTTAGCCAGATAGACTGGCAGACAGACAGCAACACAGATGGACACATACTTAGCTAGATAGACAGACAGACAGACAGACAGCAACACAGACGGACACA
This sequence comes from Paramisgurnus dabryanus, assembly GCF_030506205.2. Taxonomy (NCBI): domain Eukaryota; kingdom Metazoa; phylum Chordata; class Actinopteri; order Cypriniformes; family Cobitidae; genus Paramisgurnus; species Paramisgurnus dabryanus. Next base: position 34,611,492 of record NC_133337.1, on the reverse strand, counting down.
TACTTAGCCAGATAGACTGGCAGACAGACAGCAACACAGATGGACACATACTTAGCCAGATAGACAGACAGACAGACAGCAACACAGACGGACACATACTTAGCCAGATAGACTGGCAGACAGACAGCAACACAGATGGACACATACTTAGCTAGATAGACAGACAGACAGACAGACAGACAGCAACACAGACGGACACATACTTAGCTAGATAGACAGACAGATAAATATAAAGACAGAGAGCAACACAGACGGACACATACTTAGCCAGATAGACAGACAGACAGACAGCAACACAGACGGACACATACTTAGCCAGATAGACTGGCAGACAGACAGCAGCACAGACGGACACATACTTATCTACATAGACAGACAGATAAATAAATAGACTGATAGGCAAGAGAGACAAACACATATACAGACAGACAAAATATTGATACAGACATACAGACAGACAGACAGACTAACAGATAGACAGATGAACAGCCAGACCCTGGCTGGTTGATAAAGCTCAGACAAACAGACCGACTTTGCTAAGCTTACATAACAAACAATACACTTTCTGTTCACAGTGCTGTGTGGACCTGAACTCCAGAGTGCTCCGTCTCCACAGCACAGAGCAAGAGTTGCCCTTCCTGGATCCACCTGCCTGCAGTCAGTGCCATCACCATGACAACAACAAAAACATGTGACCTCAAACCTACGTGCCCTATGACCGCCCCGACCGTACCCATGTAATCAAAGAGGACTGTCTGGACTGTAGTGTCCTAGAGTAACTCTCTCCTCATCATTCTTCATTGTTGCTTTGTTTCTGTGCTATTGACAGAAATCTGCCAACTTTATTTTGTCTGATGTTTTAAACTAGTTTTGATTAAGTGTTTTGAGGAGGAGGAAGATTTTAATATTTTAAATTGCCTTTATTGAACTATAAAACAAGCACACAGTTAATCTGAAAGTAAGAAAATGTGCTCATCAGGTGATTTATAGTACAAAACACAAATTACATAAACATAAATTAATTATTGTACAGGTCAAGTAAGCACCCAAACAATCAGACTTTTTACTTATATACAGCATTGAACATGTCACACTCTATCAGAAGTTAAAACTCTTTTACAATACCAGTAATCAGTACTCTGAAACTGCCTTTCACTAACCAAGTACTGTGTTTTCTGTTCTGTTTTCCTTTTAGTAGATTAACTTGGTCCCGAGATAATAATATGGGGCTTTAGTCAATCTGATCTTTATTGAGACATGCACTGGTTTAATTCTGAAGGAACTACCAAGAAACCAAAATTTTCCATCTGCATTTGAAGAGCTCAGATGCAAAATCTGATAAAAGCCACCTTCTTCAAAAATGAGATAATAAAATTGACCAAATGCTCTTGGCGCTATTATACGTTTATCAAATGCTTTTGCTTCAAATCGACTTAATCCCATTTAGAAATACAAATTTGTTGGCAGAATCCATTAAACGCCAATTTTTCAGCAAAGTCCTCTAAGTGCATGGAGGAATTGGATAAGGAACTGTGTCAGAGTAAGAGTTTTTTTACCCGGAAAAAGGAGGTTTACCGAATATAATATGATATTGACAGAAATTTTTATCCGTTTACACTGTAAAAATTCTTTGCTGTCTTCAATTTTTTAGTTGAATCAATTTAAATTTACGAATCATGTCAACGTACTATTATTTGTCTCTCAAGTTGCTACAACTTATAAAATGAAGTTGACTTCTTTCAACTATATTTTATAAGTTATAATAACTCATCTCTAGTCAAGATAAATAGTAAGTTAGAATGATTTGAATATATAAGTTAATTTAACTGAAAATTTTAAGGCAGCTAATATTTTTTTACAGTGATACCCTTAGGGGCCGTGCACACCAAAGCTTTTTTACGGGTCTGAAAACGCCCGGCGTCAGCTTTATTTCAGCTGACTGCCAGCTTCCTTCCCTAATATTTTTCAACTCTCGGCACTCAGCGCTGGCTTTCAGCATGGAAAAAACCTGCCAGACGCTGTGCTTCAATTGGAAACAATTGAAAAAATACACCGGCATAAAAGCTTTGGTGTGCACGGCCCTTTATTCATATTTTATGCACTTAGAGGGTTTTGCAGCAAAAGACAATCAAATTTTTTAAATATATGAAATGTCCAAAGAGACATTTGTAAAAATAAGGCATTTCAATTAGTGATTAATGCATATTTCATTGCCATTAAAGTGACTTATACTGCACCTAAACATAAGAGCCTGATAAAAATGTTCATTTACAAAAAACATGTCAGATGCACTTAGAGGGTTTTGTATCTAAGCTCTTCATTTATAGACTTTCCCATTTGTATTTTTTGATAAGCCAGTGAGAGAGGCGTGTTTGTGTTTATGATACAATGCAAATGCATTTCTGTTTTTCACTTGCATGTGTTTGTGCTCTTTTAGACCAATACAGAGCCCAGTTTCAAGCTTTTAGGCACAAACCCTCTTCTGTTTCATCTCCTCGACTGTAACCAAAGGCTTTTCTCACCACCCACGCATCTCGCTTACCCTTTGTATGTTAAATTAAAACCGCAAGTACAACCGTTTAGCAGGGCCGAAAACGCCTATCTCAGCTCCTATCGAAATGCAACCGAAAGAGGGCCAGTTGTATGAAAAGAGTTTATTTTTTGGTGTTTTTTGTTTCTCTGAACAGTATTTTCTCTGCCTAAATAAAATATGATGTATTCTGACTATAAAAAGTTCTTCATTGTGAATGAAATGAATGCACAAATCATGTCACAAGAATCTGAAAGCCGAAGCTGATGCACCTACACACATAGTTGAAGAACAACACTGTTTCTCTACTCGCAGAGGTTCACGATCACATGGTTTGCCCGAGGCAGTCAACAAGCTATTTTAAGGTTCCTTCATTTGATGATGGAGGGTAAAGATGTTCTCACAACCATTGAGAGCCATAAGGGATGACATCATTGACCCGGCACTGAGCACAGGCTGCCCCTGATCCAATAGCCAAAGGCACAATACATTATTTAGTCTCATCACCAAGAAATCTATCTATTCTTTGTAAAAGCAAGGGTAAAAATTACAATTACCTGTATTCAGGAGATGCCGTTATTCAAAGTGACTACAAAAAAGATGCTCTAATATAATACTTAGCATGACAATTGCTGCTGATTTGTCCGCCCAAAGTGAAATCTCATTGGTTCAAAATTCTGCTTCACATAACTGTTTATGTTACAAAAGGCTCTGATTGTTTGAGACGGTGTCAAATCACAGACTATTTTTATCTTTCATCAAAATGTATTCACTTTTTATGCTTCTAAAATGACTTTCTTGCTAAGTCAGTCAAATGCAGGAGAGTTAATATATTATTTATCATTTGTAGTAGCCTCCATGTTTCACTTATTACAAATTAATCAGTTTATTCTTACATTATTTCTAATATTCTGCCGTATTCTGCCAAGTCTACTTTTAAGATTTGGAGCATCAAAGTTTGATTTCAAACATTAATTTTGCATTGATTTCAATCTTTGACAAGGCCTTACTCAGCCAATATTAAAGATTTCAATGTTATATTTTCACAGAATGTTTTTTTTTTTACATTATGTAGGATGATTTTATAATGCATTCAATTATAAAAAGCTGGGTATGCTTGTTGTTTTTTAAGATTGTTTAGGTTTTTTGAGGAGAAATAGAATTAAAGTTCAACATCAAATCACGTGACCACATTTGGTATCACACGTGACAACAGGGACGTAGCAATGATGTATGAGTCCCATTTTATCTGTTCGGGACCAGGCCGCATGCTGTGCTCCATTATTTCTTACTGTCACATCCAATGATGGCCTACAAAATTAAAGATAATCCCGCAGAGCCTTAGCGCCACACAGCACAGAACAAAATGTTTTTTTTTCCCTCAAAGCAGTGCTCACACTGAGATGGGCTTCGCTGCTTTGACACCCACTGTGCAATGGGGGGCCTGCACGTTTTCTTCTGACTCAGTAGACACGCCACATCCTGTCACGGTTTAAAAGACATCTCATTTGAGATCCGAGAATGTATAGAAACGTTAAAGCAAAGCCAAGCATCATAAATCTGGCCTTTATTCTCTATCGCACATAAATTCAACAAAACTAAAAATGTAATAAATTCAAAAGAGTCCTGCTTAGGCTAAAACAAGGCAGAAATTCAACCTATTATTTAAAAAAAATGTTAAAAATGTTTACACTTATTTGTTAAGTTAAAGGAACATAAAAATGAAGAATTAGGTTCCAAAACGCGATAAACAGCATTTTTTTTATTAGTTACTGCCCAAATCAATATTGTATCAGGTCAGTATAAAAAAGTACATAATTAATTGTACGCAAAATCCAAACCGCGACAAATGCCACTCTTCATTCTCTGCAATAAATCTGCTTAACCAATCACAGTACACCAAAGTCCAGTAAGAAGCCAGAAAGCATAAAACGGAATGGGAAAGCATTTTCCGGTCCCTAATAAACACTGCTGGTCATTTCCACAGAACACAGCGGAAAACCACAGCGGTGTCTAATAGGAAGATCTAATAAGCTTTGAGTATCAGTGATGAAGTGATGAAGAAACCCCAGAATCCATTAAATGGAATCCCTGCCGCCAGCTCGATAAACGCAGAGGTTTATTAAAACTGCCAATCGTCTATTAGAACCAGTACCAGACGAGTTAAGTGTGCATTACGCAAATGGCAGGAAATGAGGAAGGAACCATGAAGATACAGCTAATCTATGAATGCAAACGGCAGTATCCCTCCCTGTCCACATGCAAATGCATACGGAGACGAGGAGGAAGACAGACACAGGAATAAGTAACAAGAATTTGGAGAAGCATAATCTTTGGTGATTCACACTTCACTCACCACGAACAAAAGTTTGTAAGGCCAGCGTTTCTCTATTAATGGAGTTACTCAAGTAAATGTAAAATCATGTAAAAGTAAAAAATCCTGGATGTGAAAGAAATAAAGAGTTATGATAAGATGAACGGCCAATGAAAATGAAGCATTGATAAGTCTTGGCCACTTATTAGCCAATAGAAATATGCTGCTGCTACACAGTTTGAAAATGATCAAAACATGTACCCCGGCTGTCACTGAGGAAGTACCCTATAAAAAGGTCCTATGTGTACCATTAGGAACAGTTATATATACATTTGGTACAAATATGTGCCTTTTGATGTACTAATATATAGTCTTTAGAGCCAAAGCTGTACTTTTTAAAAGGGTATCACCCCAGAGACAGCTGGGGTACATATTTTGACAATTTTTTTCTAAGAGTGTAGGACTGAGAAAAGAAAAACTGATGACATGAGATACACAGCATCACCATCATTTAAATACCATTATAGAGTCACAGGGTTGCTTTCAGAAGACGTATTGGGGAGGAAAGGATGCCATGGAAACCCAGTGACCTCACAATGATAAGTGGAGGGTTTTAAACTGGTTAAAGATTTGTCCAATCCAGGGTTCATCATTTTCAGGACAGGCAGTTCTTACTTATTTATAGTTTAACTGACGATTTCGGGTTTTTATGTGACCCTGAACCGCAAAAGCAGTCGTAGGTCGCACAGGTATATAGCAATAGCCAACAATATATTTAATGGGTCAAAATTATCGATTTTTCTTTTATGCCAAAAATCACTAGGAAAGATCATGTTCAATTAAGATATTTTGTTAATCTCATAGCGTAAATATATCACAAATGTATTTATCATAAGTAATATGTGTTGCTAAGACTTTGTGCACCCTCAGATTCCAGATTTTCAAGTAGTTGTATCTCGGCCAAAAATTCCCCAATCCATCAATGTAAAGCTTATTTATTCAGCTTTCAGTGCTTTATACATCTTAATTTCTTAATCATAATCCCCTATGACTGGTTTTGTGGTCCAGGGTCACATATTTGTAAATGGCAATGCAAAGTCTTGTTAATTTTTCATAACAGTTAAATGTCATTGCCAAATGTGGAAAAATAAGCATGTGTAGAAGACTTGGCATAATCCATCAAATATACAATTAATTACATAACTTGAGTCACATTTAATTAATATAGATAGGAAGTGTTTATTTATTGGTTTAACCTTCTATATTACAGACATCATCACACCATGAGCACAAACAAAAAGGCACACAAGTACGACTGAACAAGTACTCTCATATAAGAAATGACCATAATATACAAACAAACACACAAAAAACAAACAGCTGAAACTTCTAAAGCACACAGACCCAGAAACACATTGACACTGAATAGCCTACATACTGCAGCTGAGCCAACTTTAAACTGTTGGACAGGAGAGATCCCAAGGGTGGTCTGTTCCCAGGGTCATCTATCTGCCCAGCTGCTCCACATCAGCTAGTTTTTTGCCCAATGATTTTGCTCCCGCTTGGCAAAAAGTTCAGTTCCCAGAGGATTCATCTCGCTCACCAGGGCCCTTATTTATGAAGCCTCACAAAAACAAGGCTATTGACTTAGGAGTAAAAATTCATGTCTTAAAGTTAGTTATCAAGCATCTCACGTCTAGGACTAAATCTTAAGTGTCAATTTTAGAGATGTTGTCAAACCTGTGTTAAACACGAGCATTTTGTGTAACTAATGGAAACAAGGTCTGACCTTTTAACTTTACAAAGTTGTTAACATAGTTAATGTAATATGGCTTAAAAACGGGATAAAACATTCCAGATTGTAAGTGTGCACTCAGATTTCAGAATCCAACTTGTACAGTCTAAAATACTTTCATATATAAAACCCCAATGAAGCATAACACACTATGAAATCATTAATACAGCCATCTATGATGCCACTAGAAGTTTAGGGTGTAATTGAACATGTTTATCTGATGTCCTGCATGCCCATCTATGGTCAAACATGATGGGGCATTTACAGTCGGACGAAAGTGCTGACCTCTCCGGTATTTATTCCACTTAAGGGCAAAAATAACTTTATCCAGCATTTTGGGGAGGAAAGGGATCCAAATTAAAAACAAGCAGGGAAGTCCCTGAACTGCGATCATTCTGCTCAAAATAGACAAACGGCAATAACATTTGTGCACAAATACTGCACACATTGTAAAGTAAAAAACTGACCATTTACCTAAGTTTGCATCGAGGACCTCAGACCATTTTTTCGTATTACTGCATAAAGAGAAAAAGCCAAGAATGTTTATGTTGTTAAATAAAAAAAATTGATAGAAAAACATCAGAAAGATCCTGCACACTGTCAATCTTTAAAAAGTAGTAATATATATATACATATACATATACAAGAAATTCCATGTTGCACTTACATTTTGAAAGTCATTTCAACTTTCTTGACTAATGAGGAGTTCGTATAAATAATAAAAAAAGTTCCTACAACTATTTTTATAATTTATAGCAACTTCTATTTAGTCAAAAAAGTTTAAATTACTTTTAAGTTGTTAAACTTAAACATTTACTGTAAGTGCAGCAATTAATTTAGCTATTTCTAACTAGTCAAAAAATTGAAATAACTTATAATATATATAGTTAAATCGTGTACTAAGACCGACAGAAAATTAAAGTTACGATTTTCTAGGCCAATATGGCTTGGAACTCTACTCTCATTCTGGCTTAATAATCAAGGACTTTGCTGCCGTAACATGGCTGCAGGATGAGCATTGATATTACGCAGTGCCCTAAAATAGTCCCCTGCCATTGAAAGTCCCTGATCATTACGCCAGAATGAGAGTATAGTTCCTAACCATATCTGCCTAGAAAATCACAACTTTTAATTTTCCGTCAGTCTTAGTACACGATGTAACTACTGAAGAGTCAAGTTTTAAATAGGAAAATATCGAAACTCTTTGGTTATTTTTAGCGCAATGCTAATGGTCTAATCAGATTCAATGGATTGTGCTAAGCTATGCTAAAAGTGATACCACCAGACCCGGAGATCAGCTGAATGGATTCCAAAACGGTAAAAATCAAATGTATAACTCTAGGGGAGCTAAAAAATGAGCATCTTTACAAAAAGTTCCTACAACTTCAACTTCAAAGTTGAAATTACTTAATATTTTAATTTGTTAAAACTTAAACATAAACACTTAAAAGTGTGTGTATGTGTGTATAAATATATGTGATATACTTTGTTGATACTTTTGAAAGATTAATAGTGTGGGATCTTTCTGTTGTTTTTGATTATTGACCATATTTGGTCATTTTTCGACACACCCATTACTAACAGGTGTGCAAGGGTGATTATTGACTTATTGATAGAAAACAAATTTTCTAAATTTGATATAAACGCTAACCTGTTTTATTTATCAAGTTTTGTGGCCGTATCAACATGTGAATTCTTGAAAGCAAAGTATAAAGACAGGTTTCTGCTTGAAGGACATAAGCCCTGTCTGCAGAACTCATAAATTCCTAGTGTCCTCTGTTCAACAGCAGCGTAGAGCTCAGACAGGCCTTGTCCAAAGCCACCAGAGACTGACATCTGAATTTGCTCACACAATTCAATCTGTCATCTACCTCTAGTCCCTGTGACTAAAGTGCACGATGACACCTGAGCCAAACATTACTTAGCCTCAGAAGTACATGCATACAAACACACAAGCTGAAATCGATGCGTCCTCTGTTAGTCCCTCAGCAAAGCATCTCCATAATCCATCGATAATGCATGAAGCTCTCCGGGCACAGAGCAGGGGGGACACAAAATCCCCTCTCTGGGTTTCTTCTACATTAGACGCAAGACTCTTTCCCTGGGAGACGGAGGTCCAGCGGCCGCTCTATTTTTGGTTTCCTCACCTGGTGTTACATCGCTCTTGGGTATAATCAATAACTTGAAAACTGGAGCTGTATATTCACCATTCCCCATGTTTGATGGGGAATATGGCTTCAAGTGCTCAGAAGGAAGAAAATAAAGAATAGGAAAGACAAACGAAAGGAAATATTTGGAAGTTGTTTTATTAACAGACTATTTACAGAGAAGCCAAGTTTGATTTCGAGTCATTGTGTGCTTTCATGTTTCTGTATGTTCCTGTAGAGCACATCTCCAATCAGTTTCCGAACGGCCACAGTGTCACTGATATCTGTAAGGTGCATACAAACAAACCCACAGATTTAATGCATGTTTGATAACGTCTCTCTCCCTCTCTCTTTCTTAATGTCGGATGTGAGAATCTGAAGATGGTCAGGGTTCCCACACCTTAGTTTACTTCAAATTCAAGGACCTTTGAAGGATTTTCCAGTTCCAATACCCTCAAATTTAAGGACTGAATGTGGGGACACACTTTTTAAGTGAGAGCAAGGTTACATCGTGTTACCTTTTAAGATACATTGTTACAGTTTCCCTTCGAGGGAACTCGCGCTGCGTCACTGCGGTGACACTTTGGGGACGCCTCCAGTGGTAAGCGCGCCTGAATGTGCATTTCTAATTCAACCAATGGTGAGGCTTAACGACAAAGACAAGGTGACGCAGATCCAGGAAGTATATCCCTATCTGAAATTTTGCTAAAGATTGCGTAACAGGGTCGCAGGAAGTATGGCAAGGGAGACGCAGCGTCTCGTTCCCTTCTCAGGGAACAACAGTTACATACGTAACCAGAGACGTTGTCATGTGTCAAACACAACTATGCAAAAAAGCATTTTGGTATGAATCAACATTCGCATACAGAAGATATAAGCATTTAAAACGAACAGTTTAGCATGTGTGATTAAAAGGCTAGAAACTTGATGATATTATCGTACACTACACAGGGAATAATAAAACTTCTTGAATAAAATAGATTCAAGCACTTTCAATTACTTGTATCTATGTATGTATATTTTCAAAAACTTCCCAGGGCCTTGAATTATTTCCCCCAGAATCACAAACTTTCAAGGATTTTAAGGACCTGTGGGAACCCTGGATGATGTGGAAACAAACTTTTCAAAAGTTTGTAATTTGCAATAAACGTGTGGACCCCAATGTGAACACGCACAACACCATGTATGACGAGCCAATTTAGTGAGACGGTGTGTGGCCCTATGTGCCTAATTTGGGATGATTCTCTATAGTTTATCTAAATAACTGTATCTAAGGTGACATCTCTACCTTTCCGTTTCCCGTGCACTCTCTCACCTGCCAGCTTCCAGGGTGTCTGCATTATCACGCTTTGAAAGTTACGTTGCGGGTGCACATCAGACTCGAAAGATAAATTATTAACAGCGGCCCCAGGAAATCACGCTGGCTTTTCATTAACTGTGCATGTGGCAGGTGTCTGAGTGAGCAGAATGACCTAACCCCCTTTGGTCCTTTTGAACCCAAATGAGTCTCCAATGCACCTGTGGTAGAATTCATGCAACTACATCTGTTGTGATATTGGTGAATGTTATTATTGGCAACAGTCAGATTTGGACTAATGGTTAGAGAGTCGGGCTTGTATCCCCCAATGGGCCGCCAGTTCGATTCTTATGGCAAGAGGGAGCATGTGTAGGACTAAATAACTGCTGTTAATTTATCATTTACTAAAACTTTTATACAATATAAAACAATCTATGTGTTAATGCATAAAGAAAAATGAACAACTGTATTGCTAATGGCAAACATTAACCAAGATCAATAAATGCTGCAACACATATTGCTCTGGGTAGTTAATGTATTAACTATTTTAATCAATAGAGTTTTATTGTAAAGTGTTACCATTTTAAAAAAATATGACTAAAGAAAATTCTCTAGTTATTGTACACACTCACCCACTCCCAGGTTGTGCACCAGGGTTGTGTACTCGGGCCTCTCCTCTAGTACACTCAACAGGTTGGTAGGCTCCATCTGCTCCAGCTCAACCCTCCAGTATACATAAATCTTATGATTAAAGCTCACGTAGACCAGGCATGGGCTGTTTCTTCCCTCCTTACAAGCATACTGTCCTAATGGAAACAATATGCATTTACATTTAAGCATTTGGCAGACGCTTTTGCAATGAATGCCAGGCATACATTTTATTAGTATGCGTGTTCCTTTTTAAGCAGCTCTTTGATGCAATGCACTACCAGTTACACTGATTTACCTTCCTAACACACGTTACAATGCAAGATAAATCAGTGCACATTACTAGGATAGTTATGTACTGGCTTAATTGATTGAACAGATTTTAAGTTCCAACCTGTTGCTTAATTTACATTCATAAACCACACAAACCAACAATTATGAAAATTATGCAAAAGCCCTGTTTACTGTAATTGCCAATTATTAAAACATCACTCCAAATGCCGACATGTATGAATGATCATATCAAACTACTTTGCCTTTCTGTGTGCACTTTCACATGGAAATTGGCTATTCACCAGAGGTGTACAGGCAAGGTTTTGCAACGTTTCACAAGCCGACCGATCTGTTTAGCGTTAGAATGCATTTTTAATGTGAAAGGTACCCGTCCTCGACATTCCCTTCATACGGCAGATTCACAGAGCACACGGCTGCATTTTAATGAGCCTGCGCGGCACACAAGATGAAAACGAAGGCACAGGTGTGTGAGCAGATAAACATTACACATGTGAGTGCTTTGTTGTATGGGAGAAAGTGCATTTCAGTGTCGACATTAATGCAAGTCTTGGTGTTCACAATGGCTTTGTCATAAATTTAATCCTTTTAATGCATAAATTTTCGGTCCTGCATTAACGGATAGAGAGAGAAACATCAAGACAGAGGCAGAAAGAGGATGACAGAGAAGAGAGAGAGAGTTGGGAAGGTTTAAGCTTAAGTGAAACTGAGAGAGATACTAATATATTCCCACCATGCAGGTGCTTCTACCAATAGACCCTTTTACAGCTCACGTGATCAAATAGCCTGCGCGCGCATTTGGGCAACGGAAGTGGTGTTATTCCCCATTGGTTCTAACGTGGTAGCAACTCAGAAAGTTTATTAAAACGGTTTCTCAACATCAAAATGTCCCGTTGTTGCGTTTGGTTGCACTAATATAATATACTAATATACGTATATATGTATCTGGCAACTTTATTTTTGGCCATCTGCTAACGTCTTTTATCCACTCCACTATAGTACACGGATCTGGTAGCTGTGTTGAAAATGTTGATAAAGTCAATTTTTTTAAAATAACTTACTGTTTGTGTTGCTTCACTGTTGATTCTTACGATACTTCCGTTGCCTAAATGCGCGCGCATACGCTGCCACGTCATCATTGTGTACAAACAGTAAAAGGGTCTATATAAGTAAAAATAGTATTTGTCAGCTTTATTTACACTATGCAGTTCACTTACAAGGGCTGATAGGTGACAATTACAATGATTGGTAAAAAACGAAGCCTATTTCTTATGACAACTCAGATCTCATTTACTTAAAGTCGTCATGAAATCAAAATTAAAAACTTTAATTCCAACTTTTTTGGAATATTGTGGTACTTATCTGTGAGCTTTATTATTTTTAAAAAATTAATGTGTCCTCATAATCTTTTATCAAAACTCTAATCTCCTCCCCTTCTCGAAACAATCTCTATCACTCCGCTTATGAGGAATGGCGGGAAGGCGGGGCCCGGGAAAAGATCACAGCGATAAGCAAATAGCAACATGACCCAACGATCCAATCAATTCTGGAAGGATGAATTAAAGTACTGCCCTACCTTTTTTCTCATTTCGTATATACGTCACAATGGGGAAAACAAGATAATCGCAACTTCAGATTTATGATGAATTTGATTTTTTACTTTATTGTAATTTCTTGTGATTCATATTTAATTCTCATTACGGATTTTAATGTTTTACTGTTAATTTATTATAATACAATGCATTATGATTTAATATTTAAATCAACAAAAAAATGAAGTTTGTATACACAACTTACTTTTATCTGAAGCATAAATAATGGTAACAATATTAAATTACAAACAGTAGTGAAAATAATAGATTTCATTTTTATTTTAAGAATAATTTCTCATGATTTTGGACTGAAATATGACCCTCATATGTTGTTGACAGGTTTTACCCTGGTAAAGGCTCTACGTTAAGCTCTCACCTGCAACGAATGCATTTACATTTTCATCGAACTGGAAGCGGACCACCGTACGTCTATGATCAATGATGTATGTCTGGCCGTCCCAGGCACAGGCCACCACCTCTTCTCTCCCATCACCCTAAACAACACAACACAAACACACAACAAGTACAATATACTGTAATTTTGTAATTAAATAAAAGCTTGTAAATTCCGCTAAAATCAATAAAGGATATTTGTTGTTTAGTGCATTAGCCCTTTAATATGTATAAAATGTTACAATTAAAGAACATTGCCTAAAGTACATTGAAGACTGAAAAACACATGCATATTCAAACACACACACACACACGCACGCACGCACGCACGCACGCACGCACGCACGCACGCACGCACGCACGCACGCACGCACGCACGCACACACACACACACACACACACACACACGTATGAAATGCTTCTTGATATGATGCTATACCATGCAAACATATCACAGTTCATACATGCACTAAAAATATCGGTAACACTTTACAATAATGTTGTATTTGTTAAGAATTAGTTGATGCATTAGCTAACATTATCTAACAATGAACAATACTTCTACAGCATTTATTAATCTTAGTTCATGTTAATTTCAGCATTTACTAATACATTTATAAAATCAAGCATTGTAACTGTTAACATTAACTAATGCACCGTGAACTAACATGAAAACCGGAATTGACATCAGTGATGCGCGGGTCAACGTATAAACAATCCGCCGCACCCGACCGACGTTTTCAACTAACCCACCCGCAACTCGGACCGCAAAAAAAAAAATAAAATATATATATATATATATATATATATATAACATTTTTTAAAAGTAGTAATTGCTTAAAATAGTTAATTGGCATCTTTATTTCAAACGACCCGACCGACCGCGCCCCGAATATCATTAAAGGTATAGTTCACTTTAAAATGAAAATTCTGTCATCATTTTCTCATCCTCATGTTGTTCTAAACCTGTATGAATTTCTTTTTTCTGATGAACACAAAAGAAGATATTTTGAGTAATGACGGTAAATACAAATAGCAGATAGTGGCCATTGACTTCCATAGTAGGAAAAAATATTTTAGAAGTATTGTGATAAATGATGAAGAAAATATTTTGATAAATGATGGTTAGCACACAGTTGACGGTACCCATTAAATTTCATCATATTTTTTATGCCTACCATGGGAAGTCTATGGTCACTATCTGCTGTGTGTTTACCATCATTTCTCAAAATATCTTCTTTTGTGTTCCTCAGAAAAAATAAATTCATACAGGTTTAGAACAACACGAGGATGAGTAAATAATGACAGAATTTTCATTTTAAAGTGAACTATCCCTTTAAAAATTATTTTGGATGACTCATAACCGCTCATTTTGGATCAACCCGTGCATGTTTGACATTAACTATATTAACAAGAATGTAAACATGCTAAAAAAACTATATTGTCCATTGTTTGTTCATGTTAGCTAATTAATTTACGTATATTAACTACTACAACCTTATTGTAAAGCATTACCAAAATAACATACAGGTTTAAAGTATAGTAACTGCAAAAATGGCTCAGTAAATTAAAGCTAGAAGCTGCTTTTGAGATCTAGCATTATTTTGTTTATAGAGACCATAATGTCTAGTTATGCAATGAAATTCAAAATGTTTAAATGGCCAAAGGTTTCAGGTTTCAGACTTACAGTAATGTCCAGCTTCTGGAGGGCAAAGAGCTGGTGGTCGACCTGTACAGACCACAGGAGCTTCTCAGAGCTGTCCATCAGCTTCAGTGTTCCTGAAAGAAAAACACAACAACAGCTACCCAATCAATAACATCTTCACGATGAACTGTCAATTACTTCTTGTAAAAACATCTGGTCTGATCTGATCCAACAGGGTGGCCATGGCAACAGACATGCACCATACAAGAGTATGCTATTAGAGTATAGGATATAAAGGCAATCCTCATAAACACCTGAGCCCAAAGTGACCAAAGAAGAGAGCGGGAAAACACAGAGCATGTTTTTGTTGTTGTTACACTGGGATCATGCCCTCCCAACATCAATTAAATAACCTCTGGGATGTGACAGGTTTCACAGTGATAGGACTAACACTCACCATCCAGAGTGCAAAGCGCAAACAGGCCACCTTTAGATGAATCCTCCTTAGAACCTAGAGAAAAACCAAATGCAACACAATAATCAACTTATTTGTTTTTTTATTTAATTAATCAATAACTATATCTATTTAAAGAGCACCTATTTTATTGCTAAAAACAATGTTATTTTGTTTATTTGGTATAATACAATGTGTTCGAGTGGTTTATGGTTAAAAAACACATTATTTTTCCCATACCATACATTTTTGTAGCTCCAGATTTCACTCTCTTCCTTGAAAAGCACCGTGTCCCTGATTGGCCAGCTAATCTGTACGTTGTGATTGGCCTGAATACCTCTGACATCATACGGAAATGTGACGCTCCTTACCACATTTGAAAGATTCGGTTGCTAACAGAAGTTAAATTACAGGCTGTGTCCAAGTGGGATGAATTATGATAATGACGGTCTTTACTACATCACCAATTCCAGGAAGTTAACTGTTGCCTACAATAAATGTACAATCCGTGTGTTTGTTGTAGTCCAAGAAAAGACATTTATGTTGGAAATGATAACATGCATCATTGTTTACTTTGGCATTTGTACCTTTTGCATATCGTTAACATGCACTAATACACATTTACACACCAAAGGAAATGTAAAATCATGAATCGGACAATAGGTGCTCTTTAAAGGGATAGTCACCCAAAAATGAAAATTCTGTCATAATTTGCTCACTTTCATGTTGTAATAAACCTTTATAAACGTATTTGACCTAAAGAACACAAAGAAGGGAATGTTTGTAACCAAACCGATCAGAGGCCCCATTGACTTCCATAGTAGAAAAAAATAATACTATGGAAGTCAATGGGGCCTCTGATCGGTTTGGATACAAACATTCATCAAAATATCGTCCTTTTTGTAACAACATGCAAGTGAGTAAATAATGACATAATTTAAATTTTTGGGTGAACTATCTCTTTAATATTTATTTTTTACGATAGGTAATCATTTTAAAATTTGTAAAATAAACGTTTGCCAGCACAAGCAAAAACGTTTGTCGGAAAATAAATAAATTCAAGCAAACATTTCCATGCAATTTAATTAAAGAAATCTTAGTGTACTGGCAGCCAACTGTGCAAGGAAATGCATGATGCATGCACAGCATGCAAACCAAATGTGTGACTGCATGATCTCTGGCACCTCTGCTAATGCTGCCTATCAGATGAGTGGACACGTTCTTGTTATGAATGCGTCCGGTGGTAAGACGAAGGACAACATCTCTGGAGGAACTTTCCCTGTGAACATAAACACATATAACATTGGACCGTACAAAATCTGATTTCTTTCTAAATTCAGTATGGTTTATCATTCAGTACACATATACAGTAATATGCACTGTATTCCTTTCCCAATATTGGTTCTCTCACCTGGTAGGAGTGGCTGTGTTGTCATCGGCAGATCCTGCAGCGCCCGCTTGTGTCCAAGAGCATGTTAGTATGGCATATCCACAGCCAGGCTGGGACACCATGAGCTCAGGTAGACCTTCTGGACTTGGGTTTACTGAAAGACTGTCAACCTGTGGAGACCAGACAAAAGCTGTAATAGGTTTATTTTTACGGGCTTTAAAAAAACAGCAGAATATCAAAAGAAACACTGTGAACAATTTGGAGACATCTTCCAAAGACACTTGTCTTGTACCTGACCCTCCAGAAGCCATTTTTTCAACAGTACCAGCTGACCAGCGCTCAAGTCTGAAGCGTCCGAAGGTTCCTCCCAACGAAACGCCCGGACCACGCGGTCCGTGTAGCCAACGACAAGCTCACACCGTCCGTCTCCATCTGTATCCACATAAACAGTTCAACATTAGCATGACTGCACAAATTGTTAGATATCATTGAGCATGTCGTACCCAGAATCCTCACCAATATCGCTGATCAGCATCACTTTGGTATTGGCAGGAATGTGCTGGGTAAAACTGGGCTTCTGCTCGTCTCCAACCAAACCGTCCTGCTGGCTCGATGAATCCGACTTGGCCAGAGAAGAACTGATATCGAAGAGGTGAAACCAGCCTTCTGCACCCACAGCCACAACAAAATTCTGCCGTATTTAAAGATTATATATTTAAAAGTGATGGAAATTTGTGTGCTATTTGATGCTTAAAGCAAGCACCATAGTAGAGCCTTGCAATAGCAGTGCAATATTGTGAATGTCCTGTCGCTTTGGATAAAAGAGTGTGTCAAATGCATAATGTAAGGTTTTGGTTATATGGATGTGCTCCATTGAATTATGTAGTAACATTCTCCTTGGAGTGTCATGTAAATATCGTATTACATAAGCATTACAGAGTCTATAAAGGCTATAGCATTGCTATTTGATACCAACACTTTTCCCCAATACTTTTTAATGAGGGAGAAAGATGAAGCGAGTGAGACTTACCCTTCCTTTGTTGCAAACATCTCCCACTCCAACACATGTTAACTATAAAAAAATCAGATGACAATATGATCATTGTGTGACATGACAATGCTGAATAAACATAAAAAAAATTTAATGGATTTAATGGGAATTGTGTATTGTATTGGTTTAATAGAAACAATAAGGGTCTCTGTGGGTCTCTATTGGTGATTTGTTACAAGGGATTTATTAGTGGGATGTTATCTGACATATGGGAGCCAATAGATCAACATTAAATCTTCCTAAAATAATATTTTTTATGATGAACAGCTGATGGTATTTAAAACCATTAAAATATTAAAATATTGTATTGTGTTTTCAGTAGGGTCTTTATCCTTTAATATGTTGAACATCATTAATGTTACTCACCATGCCCACACATGTTCGAGTTATCCAGGGCTTAGGATCATCGTTTTTATAGACATACAGTTTCCCATTGGCATCTCCCACCACCAGCTCATTCAACTGCAACATAAAAGACGACATTTATACCTTATCTTTTGCATGATCACAGATATTATATCACACAGATATTCAAATAGGATCAATAGTTATGAAGGAAATTGTATTGACTCTTATGAAAACTTTTAAAGGGGACATATCATGAAATTTTTTCCATGTTTAAGTGTATAACAGTGCTTCTATCAACCTAGAAAATGTGTAAAAGAACAACCCAGTAACTTTTGGTAGACCATTCTCTGCATGCATGTGAAAAAAAATAGGAAATTTGGCTCCCCTTGTGATGTCAGAAGGGGATAATACCGCCACTATCCAACCACAGCACTGCCATTTAGTGCAGAGATCAGCTCATTTGCATTTTAAAGGACACACCCAAAAATGGCACATTTTTGCACACACCTACAGAGTGGCAACTTTAACATGTTATAATAAATTATCTATATGGTATTTTGAGCTAAAACTTCACATATGTACTCTGCGGACACCAAATATTTATTTGACATCTTTAATTATCTTAAAAAAGTATTGTGAAATGTCCCCTTTAAGGTCTCTCCGATGTTTTGGGTGGGATGTTATCTATACCAAGGCAAGGATAAAAAAACAAAAACATGCATACTGCTAGGTGGGGTTGATATTAAGCGTTATTTAATGATTAAATTTAAATAATTAATTAACGAAAGAGTGATTAATACTCATATCTGACTTACACAGACATGGGCACCGCATAACTTACTGAGTCGTTATCTGCATCTCCAAGACAAATAGCGTGAGGAAAAAGTGTTCCTGTGAAACCTAAACTGACTCTCTGAACATAACTCACCGCGCGCATTTTACTTCATGTACACAATATATCCTATCTATTAAAGGTGTCATACAAACCAGAGAAATGTATACAGGTCAAAGCAAATCATATTTCAAGTCACACATCCCGTCCACTACAAACAAACACACGTGACGTAATCTCGCTTCAGAAAGATTTCGTAATTTCAAAATAAAAGACCCCAAAACGTTATTCACTAATAATAACGTAATAGTGTATAATAGTAAATAAATAAATATTTGTGGGATGTATATAAAGTATACATCATTTGTCGCGTAAAGACAAAGAAATTAAAATATATTAATTTTGATTTTAAAAACATAAAGAGGAAATAGTTAATAAAATATACTAAGGAAAAATATATTGAATTGTGACATTGATTTAGTAGCATTTACATTACAAGTAAGAAAGCACATTTTTTCGGCATTTTTTCCACCAAACTAACCATGCATTAAATATTAAAAATGTAAATTTTTTTGTTAATGCACTATTTAACATATTTGAAATATTTAAGTAGCACCAAACACATAAATATTTTAAAATTTTGTCATCACAACCACATTGACTAAATTCCTATCCACTGAAATGATGTCTCCCAGTTACAATATATAGCTTTAAAATGACTTTATTCCTAGTCATTTATACAACAAAATTTTAAAGGGGACATCTGACTTATTCCCATGTATAAGTGCTATAATTGGGTCCCCAGTGCTTCTATAAACCTAGAAAATGTGTAAAAAACCACAACCCAGTAACTTTGGTAAACCATTCTCTGCAAACATGTGAAAAAATAGGCAATTGAAATTTGGCTCCCCTTGTGATGTCAGCAGGGGATAATACCGCCCCTTAATCTGCCCTATCCAACCACGACACTGCCATTTAGTACAGAGATCAGATCATTTACATTGAAAAGGTTATAATAAATTATTTATATGGTATTTTGAGCTAAAACTTTACATACTCTGGGTACACCAAAGACTTGCTATCTCTCCTCCACCTCCCAAAAGCAGTCAGTACAACCACAATTTTGGCTCAACATATAAAAGAGATTTTTGTGAACAAAATAAGGTTTACAAGCAATAACCCAAATAAATTTAATAATCATCTTCAAATCATAGAAAAAAGTAGGTTAGTCTTACACAACATTTATAAAAAGACAATAAATCACTGTATGAGCTTTCTTCTCATACTAACACGGGTCCATAAATTTCTGGCACCCCTGGCTATGGTTGTCCTTGATGGGAAGCGGAGGCTTTTGAATGGCTCTCTCATACATGTCAGCATCCCAGGTTGGGAGCTTTGCAAGTGCTCATGGGAAATATAGTTTATTCTTCTTAACTGTTTGCTGTAGTAATTGCGCAGATGGTGTAACTCCTCCACAGCAGCAGCAGAGATGATGGAAATCTCTGATGGAGTGCTCACAAGATCAGATTTTGGTTTGTCACCAGGGCAGTCCGAGTTCTCAGTTGGTGGTTGTCTTTGCCTTCTTTTTGGTGATGTTGAGTTTTGTTTTGGGGCGTTTTTTAGACCACCGGTTGTATGGTTCTGCTCTATTACATTGACCTCGACCTCAAACACTGAGGTGTGTTTTCCATACTCGCTTGCATCAGAAGCAACATTATCTTCCTGGGTTTGCTCAACTCTTTTTTCCATGTTATGGTGGTTTTTATATATTTTACTTTTGTTTGGTGTCTTAACGGCAACGTTGGCAACATCAAACACGACTGTTTCAGCTTCTTGCATCTCACCTGACTGAACATCCTGAGGAAAGAAAAAAAGTAGAGGTATTTTATCGGCATACTGTCTTAAGTGTGGTTAGTGGCCCATGCAAAAGTTGGTTGGCTTCATAATGCCAATGTTCATTAGGTCACCATGTGTCATGCAAACCCAAACACCACAAGTAGAAATAATTAAATGCTGGATGAGATTAAAATTCATTACCAACAGATATGCTATCATGAGATACGATGTAAACGTGTTTACAAAGTGAACACATGAGGACAAGCAAGAAATAAAAAAGACAGTAGATGTATTCCCTTATCAAACCCTCTGGTTAATTTTTATGGATAATAGAGTAAATAAACTGTACGTTTGGGGGTTTTCTCCATCTGGACTAGGGATGATTGTCTTTCTTGACTTTCTTGGTCACAGATTTGTGATGGTCATTGTCAGCAGGTCTTTTTCCTTCTACTTTGGCACTAGTTTTCTCCACAGCACATTGTGCCACTTTGTTTACCTGTGGGGCGGCACAAGAGCTTTTACCTGTGGGGTTTTATTAGTCATTTGGATAAGTGGGCACTATAAACTGTAGGAATACAAGAGATACAAGTTGTTACTGCATTCTGAATGAGGGGCCATGTCTCTGGATTCAGATAAACAGGTGAAGCAAGCAATGCCTCATTTGGATGGGAAAGTTTCTATCTAGACATGACAGTAAACAGCTTTCAAGGAGGATAAAGGGATGATTTACAGTCGGAAGCTCCTCCCACTCCACTGTGACTGGTGGATAACTTCTCCTGGTTGAAGGTAACCATGACCACCAGTAAAGTAACTTGGAACAGACCACCACCCAACAAAGACACACTTTTAAGAGCTCTGGGATCTTCTTCAATCAGAGATCATTTGCTTGGGGGATTTGTGTACATTCAAGCATTTATGATTTTAAGCTAAATTAAATTAAGTTTATTAATTAAAGTCCCCTGTGGTAAAAAATCTAGTTTTTAATGTTGTTTATATGTCTATGTGGTGTTTTTAATATGCTAATGTACAATGCTGAGTACATATATTCATATCTATGGTCCAAGCTGGTGTAATGCAATAGAGAGGGGGTCTAATTTGCATATTTATAGTTCCGCATATACTAATTAAGGAAAGGGAGTAGAGTTACATTCAAGCTATTTTAAAACATGATGAAATTATTGTCACAGGAAAAACTTTTTACATATGCTATTATGATGCTCAAAGATGAGTTTTAAAGGATTAGTCCATTTAAAAAAAAACAAATCCAGATAATTTACTCACCACCATGTTATCCAAAATGTTGATGTCTTTCGTTGTTCAGTCGAGAAGAAATTATGTTTTTTGAGGAAAACATTCCAGGATTTTTCTCATTTTAATGGACTTTAATAGACCCCAACACGTAACAGATTTAATGCAGTTTAAACTTGCAGTTTCAACAGAGTTTCAAAGGACTCTAAACAATCCCAAACATAAGGGTCTTATCTAGCAAAGCGATTGTCATTTTTGGCAAGAAAAATAAAAAGTATGCACTTTTAAACCACAACTTCTCGTCTATCTCTGGTCATGTGACGCGCCATACGCAATACGTCATCACGTCAAGAGGTGGAGAAAAAGGACCGTTCCGACGTTGCTGTATGTCGAATGATACTAATTCATGTCTTTGTGTCAGTTTATTGTTTAAAATGGTCCACAAATGTGCGTTTCGTATTTGTAACACATTACTTTTCCACGGCATTACGCAATTACATGACCGGAGAAAGTGCATATTTTTTATTTTTCCTGTCAAAAATGACAATCGTTTCACTAGATAAGACCCTTATGCCACGTTTGGGATTGTTTAGAATCCTTTGAAACTCAGCTGAAACTGGAAGTTTAAACTGCATTAAAACTGATAAGTGTTGGGGTCCATTAAAGTCCATTAAAATGAGAAAAATCCTGGAATGTTTTCCTCAAAAAACATAATTTCTTCTCGACTGAACAAAGAAAGACATCAACATTTTGGATGACATGGTGATGAATAAATTATCTGGATTTCTTTTTAAGAAAATTGACTAATCCTTTAAATAATAAAATGTTCAACTACAAGGAGACTTTAAAGTTGTGAATATTAAAGGAACAGTATGTAAGAAATTTATATAAATTAATCATAAAATGTTAGTGTTAATATTAAATTAAAATTATGAAAATCACTTTAAATATACTGAATTTTCTAAAGTCAAATCTGTGTTAGTCGCTAGGTAAAATAAGGCAGGCCTTTGATCACTAAGAAAATGATGCACCCCTCATGGATGACATCTATCTGGAAAACAGAATAAGACTGGAAGAGGCATAATATCGAATAAACAAAACAGGTACAACAGAACAGGGACCAAGGTCAGATTCAGTAAATACAAAGTAAGATTTAGAATATGCTAAACATTTACAATACCGTGTATATAGCCAAATATAACAAGGATTAAGAATCCAACTAGGTTTTGACTAAATCTGACAATTTGTCACCGTTGAAAAGAGGTTCATTTTTGAAAAAATCTACAATTCTAGTTTCTACAGTTAAAGCACACAGAAAACACATAAGAGGAAAAATAAAAAAAGCTGCTGATTCTGTCTTACTGTGCTGACTGGTGGCATTTTCCTCCTCATCTTCATAGTGATGGAGTGAGTGCTGTTCTTCAGGAGAGCTGCTTTACGCCCCAGCTTCAGGTAGAAGTGGGTTGTGTAGGGTGTGAAGCTAAAGTCCTCACTTATGGATGACAGAAGAAAGTTATCAAAGAACCAAAACAAATAGAGGAAGTTTAATGTAAAGGGCCAATACTATGCAAAATCCACTTTTACAAGGTGTTTGAATATAAATGTGTGTTGGCAGTGTGAGAGCCCTACAATAAAACAAAAATCTAACCACTCTTCCTTTTTTAATCCCTCATAAACCAAAGCAGTCTCATTAGACATGCTGTTTTGATTCTCTTGTTAATGTGATGTCAAACAAAGCCCCACCCATGGCCACTGACTGGTTTACCCAAAAGCTTTTCTAAATGTGATTTTTAGCATATTGTAGCACTAATAGAGCTAAAACTACTAGGGTCTCAGACTGTATGTAGGAATCAGATCTATTTTTAACCGAAAGCAGTGCATTTAAAAGGTACATGAAAAAAGCACTTTTTTGCTCCCACCCAGATAGGGGTAATTTGAACATATATATATATTAAATGATCTATAGTGCATTTTAAGCTGAAACTTCATAGACACACATGACACTTATATTATATTAAACATTTGCATGTAATTTTCAAGCTATCAGAGCAGTCAGAAGATACCTGAAGTAGCCGTGCAACAAAAGGTGGATGATGATAGATTCCACCTCAAAGCGTGACAGAGTCGTGCTCTTTATCGTTTTGCGGTGCTTAGCAGCCCCCCTCCCCATCCAAGTCTCGCAGACTTTCAGAGGGGTTAACTTTTCATCCATACCGGTGGCCACCTCTACTATTTTGACCACATCTTGTGCATACTCGGTGATGTCCATTGTGACATAATCTAAAAAAAAAAACCATAAAATAGCACAATTACATACACAGACTGCTTGTGAAGGATCAGGTACCAGATGTGTAACCAAGAGAATCCCGCCTCACCGTTGCCGTGCCGACAGACATCACACATTTGGTTGCACTCATCATCGTCCCAAACTTCGTCAAAATGAACGGCCATCAAAGCACGTCGGCACCTGAATTAACAGATGTGTTAGTTGTCCTAATAAAAATCACAAGTCAATAATTTTTTTGTTCTGTTTTGTTACTACCTGTCCACATTTTGACAATACGCCACCATATTCTGTAGCTTTTGCTGCCCGGTGTTCTCCATCACAACCATTGTGCTTATTCTAAAGATGTCCATGAACCCATAAAACACAATGCAGTCTGCTGGGCTATCATCCCTTCCTGGAGGACAAAAGATTTGAGGTTCAACCAAAGAACATGTCTTTATATTTGGAATGATGGATGGTTGTTTTTGCTACCTGCACGTCCACTCTCTTGATAGTAATTTTCGATGGACTTGCTGATGGTGTGATGGATAACAAACCGTACGTCAGCTTTGTCGATGCCCATGCCGAACGCCACGGTGGCAACAACCACCTGCACATTTGCACAAATAACACAACGGAGGTTAAGACAAGAGGTGTATCGAGATGGGCAACAGTAACATTGCGGGTTTGTACCTGGATCTTCTTGGAGGCCCATTGTTGATGAACCAGAGATTTGTCTGCAGGCTGCATGTTGGCATGGTATGGCTGGGCAAGAATACCATGCTTCTGCAAGTTTGAAGCCACAGTTTCGGCATCCTTCTGCGAGAATACATATACAATTCCTGCAAATATAATGCATGAAATTATTACTACATTATGCATGTGCTTGAATATATGCTCCATCAAAAGGTGGGAAACTTTACTTAACAATCACCTGACTGGTTTTTGTATCTTCCCTTGACCAATGCTGCAATCTCATCGATGCAATCTTCATTATCTTTAAAACGAACCTGTAGAGGTTAAGATGACACATCCCGGGTCACATTGGTTTATTCTGTACTCTTTCACAGACGTTGCTTGCGACAAAGGCAAATTTGCTTACCTCATAATAAAGGTTTGTTCTGTTGAATGGTGCGGTCAGAGTGATTGGATTTTGAACACACAAAATCTTCTGGCAATCTTTAAGGACACTGCTGGTTGCGGTGGCAGTGAGTCCAATCAATGGCACTTTGGGAAACTGCCGCTTCAGAATCCCCAGGAGTTTATAATCTAGTGAATAAAATGCAGATTGAAGCAAAGGTTTCGAGTTTTATTCAGCGGGCATCCACAAAACCATTCCAACCTGGTCTGAAGTCATGGCCCCACTGACTGCAACAGTGAACTTCATCTACAGCTATCCGTGCCAGGAGACCCATGTTGTAGGCCTTCTCCAGTTTGGACATCAGCAGCTTGCTTTTGGCAATTTTCTCCGGTGTAACGTAAAGCAACTTAAAGGGGCTGTTTTTATCCATCATGCCTGCCAAGATGCGCTTGGAGTCCTCCTGCAGATGAAAATTATTGCACTGCTTTCAACCAGTAATATTTACAAAGCACATGCATGCACGCATGCATTACTTAGAAGTCTCCAATACATTTATAAAGCCCTGGGATTTGTTGGTGATTCAGTCACACTGCCAAAGATTTTCCGTAATCTGCGTTCACACAGATGCTGTAAACATCCCGTAAAGTCACTAGGGATTTATAACGGTTATTCACGATTAATCTATCGTATATGTGTGTGAACTGTGTATAATAACTTTGTATAGATGAATGCACACACATGCATGTATACATTTAAGAAGTGTTTACATGTGTATATACATTTGTATATTTATGTATAATTTATATTATATACAAATATTAATACTTAATATATAAATATATATTTTTCTTAAAATTATACATGCATGTGTGCATATTTATATTTTCACAAAAACTAAAACTAAAACTTTTATTCTGCTATAGATTAATCGCGATTAATCGTTATTAGGGCTGCATAATGATTAATCGCGATTAATCGTTTGCAGAATAAAAGTTTTTGTTTACATCATATATGTGTGTGTACTGGTATAATAATTATGTATATATAAATACACACACATACATGTTCAAATTTAAGAAATATTTACTTGTGTATATAAATTTTTATATTTATATAGAATTTATTTTATATATAAATATAAATACTTAATATATAAATATATGTTTTTTTTCTTAAAATTCTACATAAATGTGTGTATCTATATATACATAATTTTTATACACAGTACACACGCATATATGATGTAAACAAAAACTTTTATTCTGCAAACGATTAGTCGCGATTAATCGTTATGCAGCCCTAATCGTTATGCATCCCTTATGGCATTGTTTCTGCCTCTTGTTCACACAGAGGGCTTTCCGGGAATATTATGGGAATGTTACTAGGTCCTCTTTCCGGGAGCGATCCCAGAACATTTACGGGACGAGTTTGCGTTCACACAGAAGCCTGTCTGTCAATTTTACGGATATTTTCTAGGACCATAGTTCTGTGTGAATGAGGTTTAAGTCACAGGACCATCATACCTTTGTACTGGAGGCATTAAGGGTTACTGCATCGACATCAATGGACTTCAGATACATCAGTTGATCCTCCATCAGAGACACCAGTGGGGCTATAACTAATGTAAAACCTGATTGACAGACCACCACAGAGACATTTACAGAATTAATTTAATGCTATGCATTCCTGATATACAAAAATTTGACTTTTGGAACAGTTCACATGGATGCAATAAGATGCAACTTGTGGTCGCAAAGATAATGGGAATTGCATTTCAAAATGTACCCTTCGAGCAGAGGGCTGGCAGCTGGTAACAAAGACTTTTTCCTCGTCCAGTGGGCATGACCAGAAACAAGTCTTTTTCGGACATGCTGAGATTAATAGCCGCCCGTTGCAAAGGCCGGAATTTGGAGAGTTTAAAGGCACTCATCAGCTTCTGCTGAACCTCTTTAGACCATGAAAAATCTGTCCAGAAAGCAATAAATACATTAGATTTAAGAAAATCATGCTGATAACGGATTATGATAGCATGCAGTTACCATAAAATATTTGAGTGATACCTGACTCTTCATAGTGTTGTAAGTCCTGCTTGCTAAAAGTAGCCTTGGGAGATTTGCTGGATCCAGAGGGCTGGGCTGAGCTGCACGCTCCCTCCAGGATCTTCAGGAGCTTGTTTTTCCTGGAGTTCAGCTTGGCCTGTTTCTCCAACAGCTCGGAGATCTGCAATTCCACCATCTCCAAATCAGCCTCAACAGAGTCGAGTTCAGCCTGAGCATCATCTGCAAACAACAGAATCTTCTTATGGATCAAAGACAAAAGATATTAAGCGCAAATATACGTAACATCTATGCAAATATAAAACACCACACGTAAGCACTAGGTAGTATTCCCTTGATAGTGTGCTGCAGAATTCCCTCTGTCTCTCACCTCAGCATCTCTAATGAGCTGAGCTACACAGAGGGACGTAATGATGTAAGTCACACCAGTCTGTTTACCCCTCTTATTACTCAGGGGTGTAATAAGAAACAGCCCGGCAGTCTAATTTATCTACTCCAAGGCACACTTTTTAACTTTTTGATTAAAGATATGAATTTTGCATGAGATAAGAGACACTTACCAATGTCATTTGCCATCATATGCAGTTACTGTTGAGGTCAGAGATGAAATACAAACTGAAAGGAGGAAAATATAAACACAACTGTAAGCATAATGATATAGATATTGAGTGCCGCAGGGATGACGTATTTTTGTAGGCCAACCCGGAAGTTAGCAGGACACTCGAATAAAAGCCCATCATTTTTTATAGACTTTAGGATTATCGCAAAAAATAAGATCTGTGCTTAACTTATAAGTTTTATCCAACAGAGTAATCTTCACAGATTAACACAACTTTTAGGATTTTTAAAGTCTAACGTTAAATGCGTTTATTAGAAAAAATAGATAAAGGTTATAAAAGGTTGTGCTTATCTGTGAAGATTATCTTGTTGGAAAAAACGTGTACGTGTCATCAGTACACCTTGAACACTGTCAGCACCTCAAACATATAACATGTAGTCCTTAAACTTTATATAACACCTTAAACATGACTTCATTCCGATTTGTTAAGGTTTTGCACTTGTTATACTTGTATAATTATTAATAGAGCTTAAAGAAGTGAACTGACTAATGTAATACATAGATGCAATTTCATTGATCGACTCTAACATCCACTGTAGTGTAGAAAAAGCGTGTTAAATCATGTTTAACGTTTAGAAATAACACGTTTATACATATAAAATACGTTACTTGTGTTAACTCACCCGCGAATGACCATATGTCTTCTGCCCTTTCACTTTCTCTTGTTTGTACCAGAGATATCCTCGTTGCCCCACGCGACCATTAACCATTAACCAGAGCCATAGAGAAAACTGACCAATCACATGCCTGTACATTTTTAATGGTCCAGACAACGCAAACTTAAAAGTCTTTAAAAATATAATTATCTTTGACCATTTTAAAAGTAGCGATTTGAGCAATTTATTCAGAATTTGATTTGAGTTACACGCAGGATATATCGCAAGTTTTGCAAGTTTTATGTATTACATTTGTTACAAATATGTGCGCCCTCAATAAAAAGGAAGTGATTTGTTTTTCAAAATAAAAGTCAATATAGACGCATGGCACAGCGTGGTTCCAGTCAATTCAATAGTTTATTTGTGCAAAAGTGAAAGTACAAACAACAAGGTTTGTAAATATTTATATAAAACAGATTTTCATTAGCACTGCTATATATATGTTCATGAATCACATTTATAATAACGTTTATTATGGTTAAAGCAGTGCTGGTTTTGGTCAGTTACTACAAAAACTTGAACTGGGTAACTTAACTATTAGTCCTACAACAACGTTTCGTGCTATATGAATTTGAAAAACGTGCAATATTAATAATAATAATAATAATAATAATAAATTTTACGAAGTTAATATTAATTTTAAACTGTTTTTTGTAAGGCACCTGTTCAGTTCAGATGCAATGACTACAATCTCCACAAGAGGCTGATACAAAACAAAAAAACGAAATGAGGTTTTTGAGTCATATGCATCCCAAGTCCCAACACCTGAAACCTATTTTATTAACTTACTTATTTTTAGGTTAGTAGCCATACTAGTAATCTTTTTTAAAAGTAGATAGGAAATATGTATGCCCATATACTCCTCTTGGACTATAAACATGTGTATAAACATCTCTGCATGGTATTGACTTTTGTGCATTTGAGAGCATGCAGAAGGACAATGCCAAACTGACTTCTCATTATTGCTTGTTTTAATGTTTTCAAACATTTCTCTGGTAGGACCTCTCTGCCAGCACTTTACCTGCCTTCCTGAGCAATGAAGATTCGAACAAGATGTGTCCCAGAAGCATCATGCAAACTTGAGGTATTTTCTCTCTGGACTATGGAGTTTTGTGTGTTCATTTGGGATTTAACCCATGTTTTGAATGTTGCTGGCACCATGCTGTACCAGCTGAGTTACTGGACCTCAGCAATATTTCTTTAAAAAAGACAGCGATCACTCTTATCACTAGCGCCAGCTGTTGGATGCAGCAATGCAACACTTATCTTTCTATTAAATACACTTTCGTCTGCCTCGTATTTCTAACGAACACAATGTAATCAAATGTCATTAAGGCACAATCGCGTGTCTATGGTTCAAGAGCCTGAATGTAAAAGCATTGAGAACTGCAATCGAGGTCCAACACAGAGCATCTGTTCTCACAAGTTCCTCTGTCTGAGCAGATGTGCTCTGTGACATTTAAAAATTCCCCTTTCTGATGATTTCAACCCAAACGTTAAATGAAAAATGAAATGAATGGTCATTGGTTCAATGCCAGACCTGAATTGAAGTTCTGAAGTCCTCCAGAAGTACTTAAAACCAGTTTTACATGATTTACATAGACGTATAACTGAAACTTCCTATTGAAATTGTAAAGTTTATATTAAAATTGTTCTGTGTTTCAAATTAGATTCTTACTGAAATCCCCTTTAGACAAAACTTTTACATGTTTCCTGATCAAGCCACACAATTTGAGGCATTATGTCTATAGCACAAATGTGTGGAATGCGTTACTTGCCAGAGTTTACATTTATGCATTTGGCAGATGCATTTATCTTAAGCGTCTTACAAGTGGCATATACATTTTTTATCAGTATGTGTGTGTTCCCTGGGTTCGAACCCATGACCTTTTGTGCTGCTAATGTAATGTTCCACTATTGAGCAATACAGGAGCAGTTTAATACTTGGGTATCTGAACAAACTAAAGTCTAAAGTCTGCCTCTGCCAAATGCATAAATGTAAATAAGCAATATTCTTATTCTTGTCCAAGCAACTCATACGGGACTGAATCTCATACATCGAAAGTACTGAGCAAGCATTTATATCCCACTTGAAAGAGAGAAAGAGAGCGAGACAGAGAGAGAAAGTGAAGTCAGTGTTGACTGATGGATGACGACCAGCTCCTATGCACATGCTCCACATGTGGAGTATCTCACAGCCCTCGGCTCAGAGTCCACAGGGGTGCTGAAGAATCCACACTGGCCTCTCCTCTGCTATTGTACGAGCTCTTTTCTTACACATAAAGACGAGAGAGAGGCAGTGGGGAAGAGGAGGGCAAAGAGAGAGAGAGAGGGTCAAGGGAAACTGAATGACACGTTTTGGAGGCTTTCAGTGGTGCAGCTCTAGAAGGATGCATGAATGAGTGAGCGAGTGACATAGAGAGACAGAAAGAGAGAGAGAGAGAGAGGGAGGTCGAGCGGGCAGCCACATGGGCAGTTCTCACTCGGGATAATGAGAGTATTTTCTCCGGCACTTAACCTCCAAACGGCACGCTGGGAAACCACAGCCGCGCGAGCTGGTCCACACAACAGCCACGCTCGGACACGCTCGCCCACCGCTTAATCAAATTTTACACCCGACGTAGAGTCCCCCCCCTCACTACACGTGGCCCTGACAGCCTCTCTCCCAGGATCACGCTCTCCCGGAGGCCAAGTAGAAGAGAGAGAAAGAATGCTAATGAAGACGAACAAAACTGTAGGCGAAAGAGAAATTTTCTACAGAGACAAGTGGTTGTTCGCTATAGCAGAGCACAGCCTCAAGTGCCTTATTGTTTTAATAAAAATACAAGGCTGCTATTTAAAGTAAATACTTGGAATGTATAATGTTATTCACCATAGCTTCACTAAAAAATTTTAGTAGAGTATTTAAATACTTAAAATAGTTTCAAAAGTTAAATATCCATAGTTAATTTGATGCTGAAATGCAAAAACATTGACTAACTTATGTACAGTAGTACATTAACTAAAAATTGAGTGTCAAATTAGGGCTGCAAAATATTGAAAAAATGAGATATGCTATTAACTGCTAAATAATGTTATATATACTATGTGATATGATAATACTTTGAATAAACAAGTTTTAAAAACTGAAAATTATATGAATATATAATTTTAATAACATAAAATTTATATACAACATAATTATATATACATATTAGGGCTGTCAAAATTAATGCGTTAATAAAGCGGTAACGTAAATTCATTTTAACGCACAATTTCTGTTTGACCCTGGGCCTAGCACGTTGTTGGATAAATTGAGACGCAGCCTTACGCCGGTTTCACACCGCATGCGTGAGCAAGCGCGTATGCGTAGCGTGAGCAGCGCGTGAGGAGAGCGTTTGCTGCGCGTGGCCATTGTGCTTTCACCCCAGCTGCGTTTGCAGCGCATACTGTGAAGTTTAAATAACAGTATAAAAATCTCAAATTCACATTACATTATTTTACATGCATTTATGAGCAAAACCTCTTCAATATGCTTTTTGAAGGTCAGTCTAATTTATATAACTGTGATTTGTTTAATCCACATTGTTTTCGTGCTGTTCTGGTCGGTGTAATGACAGATATAGACACAAAACACAATTATAGACATAAAAAGCCCATGGCACATTATAAAATCTGTTTTTCTGAAGTTTTACGATAAAATAAAGAATTCACTCAGTGATTGACAGCATGAAGCAGTCGATCGTGTTTCCCTTCAACAGTTAAAGCATAGGATTTAGATTTATAGATGAATCTATTTCTCTGAAGATTATTAAGATAGATGAGGACCCATTTGCTGGGCAGAAAGTGAATGAACGCAGTCTTCTGGCAACACTGTGTTAATATTTCATTGCTTTCTTTTAAATTGCTCAAAGTCATGACTGTTTCAAACACACTTGGCATCACATTCGTGATTTTATTGTAAAATTACACTTTTTCGCAACAATTCACGACCAT
Organism: Paramisgurnus dabryanus; assembly: GCF_030506205.2. Lineage (NCBI taxonomy): Eukaryota > Metazoa > Chordata > Actinopteri > Cypriniformes > Cobitidae > Paramisgurnus > Paramisgurnus dabryanus. The sequence continues at coordinate 34,579,027 of NC_133337.1, read as the reverse complement.
TTAAACCATAAACAATGCACTGTCACTTTAATTGAGCGTGAGCAGCGCAGCAGAAATAGAGCCGATGCCGAAACGATAGCAGCACTGCTGCTTCAGCAACGCTCCTGCCATGCGAGCATGCGCTGCTCATGCGTGCGTTGTACATGCTTTAACTTGTTAACATGGGCGCCGAAAAAAAAACACGTGCCGCTTAGGCGCTGCTCACGCATGCGGTGTGAAACCGGCGTTAGACAGTGAATAGTCAGCAACGTGTAAAATGGTATTTACTTGTACATTTTCTGAGAGATAAATGCTCATAAATGCTTAACTAATACAAATGATGCGTGTCCATCCTCTTGCGCGTCTGAGATTTTGGTTTCGGTTTTAAAACATGCAGGAATTAGAAAATAAAGGGCAGAACTTGCTTGATGTAAAAAAGAGAGATAAAGTTTGGGACTTGATTGATGTTTAAAGAGTTATTAAGAGTGACAAGACTCGAAAATGATCTTCCTCATGCTGACTGACACATCTGAAGCATGAACACAGGCGCGTGACCCCGATATATACACACACATAGATAGAATTATAGTATTTAAAAATATCTGTTTTGGCAACAATTCAAGTAGATAAAATCTTTTATATCTTAAGTAAATGTTTGATTAACTGCTGGGGAAAAATATCTGATGTGTAACATTATTCTTGCATTACAGTAGCTCTTAAAACTGTCTGGGGTGGTTTCCCATACAGGGATTAGTTTAAACCGGGACTAGGTCTTAGTTTAATTAGGGAATATAACTAGTTTTAACAAACATGCCTTACTAAAAATTACTTGTGTGCATTTTGAGGCAAAAAAGGGCACTGATGTATTTTAAGATATGTCAATGCTGGTTGTTTTTTCAGTTTGGACAGCTCTTACATTTATTTAAGTCAAGGTCTAATCCCTGACCGGGAAACCGCCCCTCTGTTTCTCACTGTCAATCAAACTATAAAAGAAAGATAAAAGTTTAACATGTATTGATATTGTTTTTGACTTTGTGTGCCAAATCTATTCGTTTTACCAGTGATTTTAAGGTATGGATGCAGTGATTTTGTTTTTGAACCTTAAACAATCTTTAAGTAGATTTTTTCAACAAAAAAAAATTCACTAATAACAAATATGCATTTGCATATTTGTCCATGCCCATGCTGATTTTGTGATGATTTTTTTGTGGTTTTGAAACCTTGATTTTTAAAACTTCGGTATACCTTGAAACCGGTAACCGGACCATTCCTACTGCTGTATGCATTTTGCAATATGCACATTTGTGATTTTTCTTTTTTAATATAAATTTGTTATATCCAGCTCTATAAAGTGGAATAATGCAATTGACCAATCAGCATTAAGAACTAGAACTAATTTATAATACTCATTAAAGATCAGATAAAAGCTAAATGAACACTATAGGAGCCATTATGTTGTTACAACATGCAAACTCCAACCTTTTTCAGCAAATACTTTAAGCACAACTTAATTCCTCATGAAACCCTATAGGAAAAAGATACAGAGTTTTAGCCCTAGGGTGTGAATGTTAACAGGAAATGGCAACACTTATGTGGTCAGTTAGAACGACACTCAGTAGGAGTGATTAAACACTCTGTCTTTTAGGGTGCGCTCAGCGCGACGGCTACCTGACGAGCCTGTCGGAGACACAGGGCTTCTGAATGTGGCCTGGTGGCCAGGGACGGTCATCCGTCCTCTCTTGACCAAACACAAAGGGTTGTTTTACCAACACACTGATGTCACTTTCACCTGTCACTCAAACAGACCATTATGATCCCTGATCGGAGTCTCCAGGTGAGTACTCATGTGTGACCGAGCGGTGGTGCCTCCCCCCAAAGAGCTTGGACATGGGCTACGCTGGCCAGTAGGCATCCATTGTAATCTGCTGAAAGTTTATTAAACTTTTTTTTGTGATTTACTGTTATGTAAAAGAACATTATAACCTTGATATCTTTCATATTTAAAATAAATCAAACTTTGATGATCGAAATCTCATATGTGATAATGACCTTTTATCCTGAATTTCCAAGACACAGAGTCCCGTTTAATTTTCCATGAATTATTCATAGTGGGTTGTACACAAAGTTGCTGGTAAAGTGAGCTCCAGTGTATTTGTCTATACTTAACTACTTAGATAATTTGCACACATACTGTAGATAGACAGTCAGACACGTGCGTTTGTTTGTAAGCATACAGATTCAGCGGTTGTATTTTGTCCTCACCCACGCAGTGCTCTTTCAGTGAAGCTTCATAGTGTTTACTTTATCTCTGGTCTGAATGCACATAGACACTCTCTGTACCAAAGGCTGTTTATTAAATTGCTATGATATGATAGGCTACTGGGGGTGACACACCTCGTGTAATGTACACACAAATACAAAGACTTGTGTTTGAACTGTCTGTTGTTCTTTCTTAGCTTGTCCACACTTATACATCACTATTAGGAAAGATGAGTTTGTCTATCAACACCTAGTAATCATGTGATTTGTAATAACAATATTAATGTTAGCACACCTACAGTTTAATAGTTAAAGCCATCTAGTGCATAACCAGCCAATGGACCAGGTTACACTTGTATGATGCTTTCATCCAATAAGCGATACATTTTCTCAATATGTGATCGAACCCATAACATTTATAATACCAAAGTCTGCTTATCCAGCAGAGGGTGATATTTTTCAAGCCGGTCAGACTTTCTTTTAACCGTTTCCCAGGGCAACCTCCTCCATATTCCTGCATGGGCCCTCCTCTCAGAAGCCTAACCTCTCCTAATCCTCCTCCCCCTGTTTCCGTGGCGACGGCTCAGACGAGCAGGTGACACATTGACAGAGAGCAGATGGTTCCCCGTGGAGGTAAGCATGGCTAAACAATAACTCCATACTCAACACAGAGCCCTTCTTTCCAAATTCTAGTCTCTCTCTTTAACCACACGCATACACGTAAACGCACACAACTCTTACACAGAGACATCCCCAAAACATACACGCGGCCCCCACCTCCGTTTTCATCCAGCTCAAGCCCTCTCCATTCCTTTATAGCAAACAAACACACACCATCACATTGGTCAACATGATCATACACTGACACCAGAATAATGCTGCCGCTTTAGACATTAAAGTAATGTCATCCTGCTTTATCTGCGGCACGCTCATGTGACGTGGGTATCAAAACACAACATAGCAAACAGTGTTATGAATGAATCATTTTTTCCGAATCTGCACAGAGATACAGAAACTGGAACCAGAATTAAATTATATGTAAATAGAATAAAAATTGCGATTCTTGTCAGGCTTTAAGTTCGTGATCGGGATAAAAGACAAAAAAAAATATTTATTTGTTATATCCTTTTTACTTTTTACTGCTTTTAAAATATTTTTTTTATGCGTCTTCTTCTGTCACTCACTTTTACCTTCCATTGGTAAAGGTATGACATTTTTAATCTTTAAAGGAACTTTTCCCACTATTAGAACTGTCAGATAAATAACTATTGTCTTACATACCATGAAAAGTAGCTAGTTTAAAATGCATCAGACGTCTGTATAGTTAATAATGCTGTTTACTGATTTTAGACAGGATGTCCTATATGTTCCCCATTTATGGAAAGTATAAATGTACAAAGTAAATGTGAAGAGCTCAGATGCAAAACCCTCTAAGTGACTTTGACATGTTTTCTTTTAAAGGGGACAGAGAATGAAAAACCATTTTTACCTTGTCTTTGTTGAATAATGGTAGTCTACCCGCATTCACGAACATGCAAAAAGTGCTAGACATGCTAAACATCTCAGTCTCATAGAAATTCCTCTTTTAGAAATGTCAGCCAGAAAACGGCCCAATCTGAAAAACTGATGCTTATGACATCACAGGCATCTAACTGCCCCTTCACTTTAAAATAATTGGCTACATTTTTTGAGTGGCAGCAAAGTCAGCCAATCAGTAATGAGATTGCAAGTTAAGCCAGTAGGGGGAGCCAAATAGGTGCAAAACCACTTGTTTAAAATCCCCCACCCTAATAGAGCTATCTGAGAGAGGTTTTTAGGAAGCTTCTAAGGCATTACAGACCCAAACAAAAACATTTTTGTCTACATGTCACATCACAGAACAAGGATAAATACCCCGTTCAATCATTCTAGGTCACCTTTAAGGGTTTCACTTTAACTCATTCCCCGCCAGCTTTTTAAAAAAAAAGCTGCCAGCCAGCATTATTTTGTGATTTTCACAAAGGTTTCACAAAATGCCTTCCAGGGAAATTTTCTTCTATAAATATATAAACATACAAATATATCAAATGAAAGAACAGACCCTCTGCTTAAAAAAAAACAGGGAAAAAAATTTCATCCTATCTTCATTCTTTGTTCTCTTTTTATAACCTCTTAAATATGGGTAGGTTTCTTCTTTTTTGACCAAAGGGCTGAAGTTTAATCCGCTTACCCGCTTCCTATCCCTACCGTGTCTATATATATATATATATATATATATATATATATATATATAAATATTAATTTCTCCCTAGGGTTTTTTGTCCTTCTAGGATTTTTTCCCATTGGGTTTTCTCCTAGGGGGTTTTTTAGTCCCAGGGAGAGTCAGCAAACTTTGGCTTAACTTAGCACTTTACTGACGTTACATTATTAATACGCTCGCTTACACGGTTTATCCTAAGCCGCTATATTCTACTTCTTATACTATGTATTGATTTTCAGTGTTCTCCTCTACATCTACTCATGTAAAGCTGCTTTGCAACAATTAACAATTGTGAAAAGCGCTATATAAATAAAATTGAATTGAATTGAATTGAATAATTGCATTTTTGTAAATGATTTTAGAGATCAGATTCAGAATGAAGATCAAAACATACACAGAGTTTAAAATTGATTAAATTCGTTTTTGCATCAGTTTTTGTATGTTTTGGAAATGTTTTCTCTTAATTGACGAGATAACTTGTCAATGGTGTGGAAAGAGTTAATGGCAAATTTCACTTTAATAGCAATGAAAAGGTTATTATTCAGTCATTGAAATGTTCACAAATTAGTAATTTTATTGGTATTTAATTTAAGTACATGTAAAAATTTCGCCTTCTATAAAAGTTTTTAGTCCGTCTCCAATGTCCTTTCTCAATAGAGGTAAAAAGCTTAAAAATGTGGTCAATATCCTAATACAGGGTTTTTCAAACTTTATGATGCTAAGGACCAGCAGGTAAACTTTTTGTAAGGGACCCCTTACCTAAAATATTAATTAAGTTGTACATTTTTATGTAAAACAAAGAAAATTGGCTACACTACACTTAAGCCCTTTTCACACAGACATTCCGTAAAATACACGGGAAAGGCATCCTGGATTTTTCCGGAATAGTTAGAGTTTTTGTTCATTCACACTGCCAAGATTACACGGCATCTGATGGTCCTGGAAAGACACGTGACCTGTTGAAAGTCCCGCCCTCTCTTCTACGCAGCGTCTGAAGTTTGCAAAGTATTTGTTATTTCTCTCTCCAGAAACCACTCACGCGTGGATTTTTGTTTATGATAAGACTATAAAGGAGCGCGTGAACGCACAGTTCTATGCTGGTGAATGATTTCAGCTTCAGAGTGGATATTTGACGAGCTCCCTGATCTCTGCTTTAAAACAGTTTTCAGACATTTCTCATCGTGATTGTTTATATGCATTTAAAACCCGCAATTTGAGAGGCTGAACGATATATCTTGTTGGGATGACGCGCGGGTATTTTCGTTTATTATAGCTCAAATGAGCACATGACGCGATATGCTTTTATGCTGCTGAATGATCTCCGTTTCAACGCAGTAAATGACAGGGCAGTTGGGCGGATCTTGGGCGCTGTTGCTATTTTCCCGGCGTGAGAAATAACTCTTGCGCCGGGCGCAAATCAAATAGGGGTTGGTCTGAAGTAGGTTCATTATTCATCGGTGTGGTTTGGGCGTAAAGTCAAATAAACCAATCAGAACGCTATCCAACATTCCCTTTAAACGCAAGGGCGCAAGTTCCATGGCGGGTTGCTATTATTATGACGGATTTACCAGGCGTACGCCAGGAGCGGTTCACAGCCGAGGAGACCAACGTTCTTTTAAGAGCAGTCAAAGGCAGAGAAGTGGTTTTTATGGGGATAGGAGAAACTCGCCCAAATCAGCGTCGGTCAAACAGGCGTGAGAGGAAATAGCCACAGTCTCATCAGCTGGCATCCCCATCGTTGGGCCAAACGCTACAATGATGTCAGTAGACGGGGGAATCCCAAGCTTGCCAGCATAAATCGGGCACGCCGTGTAACGGGAGGTGGATCTGCCTCTACACAGACGCCAGCAGAGGACATCGCAGAGGTCCACTCTCACCGCTGAAAGGGTTTGGGGGCTTTGAAATCGGACCCAAGAAACGCAAGCAAGGTCCAACCCCAAAGTACTCTTACAAATTCATAATCATAAAATAAACGTAATACAGCCACACAACAAACTTATGAAAATTTTAATCGTTATTTGCATGGGAATTTTTTAACGCAGCCACACAATAAATAAAAACTATCACCGCAATGCTCACCACTATGATTCCCCTTATCTCGTGTATTAATATTTTTTAGTGTAACAATTTATGATTTGCAGAAATAACTGTTGCATCTGTGTAGATTAGATAAGCAAAGTGTATGCGCGTTGTGCACGCTATACATTATGGTCAAGCATATGCGCCCTTAAAATAGCATAATGAACAACACGCCACTGACTTTAAACTTTTTTTTCTGGTCAGTGGCGCAATTGTTTTTTGAAACTGCAAAATAGCATCAGGGATGGTTTGCGCCGGAACATGCCTCCTTTTTTGCGCTGAACTGCCCAGGGAGCGCACGTTCATTCCCAAGTTTGCCGACGTGCGTCTGTGGAGGGAAAAACCCGCTGTGCGCCGGTGCAAAATACGAATGATACATGCGTCACTGACAAAGTCAAGTGCGCTGGGTGCAAGATAGGGCCCTATAACTTTTTAAGTAGTTTTTATTTATTTATTTAATGTATACTTCTTGAATAAAGCAAAATTACAATTAAAAGTTTTAAACGGCATTTTAACATGTGCGACAGTAAAATTTAACAGGTCAAATAATATTTAGTTTGATCTCCTGAGGTTCATAAACATTCATGAGGTTCATTGTCTAAAAATGAAGCATCACATTCACTAAATAATTGTTTAAAAAGTTTATAAAAACGTTTCTTTTGCATTGTTTATGTCATCTTTTGACATTAGATATTTGAGATATCATGTAAGCAAAGTCAAAAGCATTTACAAGGAGGTTTCATTTATTTCTTTTTGGGCTATGGTTAGATGTCTGAAAGGAGAAAATTTGGCTGTGTTTGGACGGCTATAAGACGTCTTTTAAACGCAATATTGCATGCTGGGAAGGAACATTATTCTCAAATGTTTTTCTTGTCCATCCATCTTGTAACAGTCCAATAAGAATACATTTTCAAGCGGTGGCACAGTGTGTGTGATTCGCCTGAGATTCATCATTTATTTGGTTGGAGGGGTGGTGGGAGGGTGGGAGTTGCTGTATATGTATATGTGAGTGTGCATTGGGGGGTAAGTAGGGATTATTATGGAGATCAGCTAATGCATGTTGAACATTACATTCTGGTTTTAAGTGACTAGTGTGGAAAGCACAGCACAATGACCTCCCCCCACACCTCCAACTTTTTCTACTCTGTCTCTCTCCCTGTCTTTCAAAGCCACACTTTCTCCCAAAACACCTGGAGATCACAAAAAAGCGAAGGATGAGAGCCCCCCCATCCCCCAGCAGACACACACACATTCACCAACTCCGTACCGCGTCTACCTATCAATACAGTGAGTGTGGACCGCAGGAGGCGGTTTGGGGTGGGCTGTGCTGAGCCTGAGGCTTTACCATACAGCCTCACAGCCAGAAGCCATTGAAGTGCTCTGCCTCCATAATGGAGTCACTAATAGGTGCCCATTCAGTAAGAAAAGTGTTTTCTGAAAAAAGGGAGAGCGTGAGGAGAAAAGAAAGTTTTAGGGGAAGCGGCAATCACTATGTACGCTGCCTCGAGTATGTAAAATTTATTCAGGTCTCCTCCCTGAAAAGCCCCATCCTACTTTTTTCTTCTTCTTTTGACTGTTTAGGGGAGTAAGAAAAAAGAGAATAACAAATCACTCCTGAAAGGGCTTTATAGAGAGTTTGGAGTTTTCTTTTCTTCCCCGCTTGTAGATGAAGTGAATAGCCTGTCCATAAGTGAGTACAGGCCCGAGTCCAGCGATATTGTTTGGGCGTTCACAGTTTCTCGCCTTTGCACGTTTCTCAATTAGCCGTGACTCTCAGGTTTTCTCTGTCATATATGCACTTACGCATGCATGAACACACACATGCACAGTAATGCACAGTAAACACCAAAAGTTATGTAGGCAAAAACGATTCTGTAAAATCGAAAACGAACTGTAGCTCAACTGATAGAGGATTGCATTAACAGCACAGAGATCATGGGTTCGATAGTGACTCTGGACCACATAACCAGTCATAAGGGGTCATATTTTTTAAATTTATATTTATACATGATCTGAAAGTTGAATAAATAAGCTTTATGGTTTGTTAGGATATGACAACATTTTGCAACTATTTGAAAATCGGAATCTGATGTGCAAAAAATCCAAATATTAAGGAAAACCCCTTTAAAGTTGTCCAAGTGAAGTTTTTATATATTTACTGTAGGAAATTTACTAAATTAAACTTTACATAAAATCGATAATTTTAAGGGGATTTCTAAGTGGGCTATTGACCCAAAATTTCCACCAGATGTAGCCATCAAGCCATATTGAATTCATACAAAGAAATCAGAACATTTAAGTATACAAGTTGAGTCATAATAAATAAAGTGAAATGACACAGGGAATAAGTATTGAACACACTTTATTTAATACTTTGTAGAAAAGAATTGGTTGGTGATTACAGCTTCTAGACGCCTCTTGTATGGAGAGACCAGTCGTCTGCATTGCTCAGGAGTGATTCTGGCCCATTCTTTCACACAAATAGGGCCCTATTTTAACGATCTGAAACGCAAGTGGGAAGCGCAAAGCGCAAGTGACTTTGTGGGCGGATCTTGGGCGCTGTTGCTATTTTTCCCGGTGGGAGAAATAACTCTTGCGCCAGGCGCAAATCAATAAGGGTTTGGTCTGAAGTAGGTTCATTATTTATAGGTGTGGTTTGGGCGTAACGTCAAATAAACCAATCAGAACGTAATCCAACATTCCCTTTAAACGCAAGTGCGCAAGTTCCATGGCGAGTTGCTATTATTATGACGGATTTACCAGGCGCACACCAGGAGCGGTTCACAGCCGAGGAGACCGACGTTCTTGTCAGAGCAGTCAAAGACAGAGAAATTATTTTGTATGGCGATGGGAGAAACCCGCCCAAATCAGCGTTGGTTAAACAGGCATGAGAGGAAATAGCCACAATTGTCTCATCAGCTGGCATCCCCAGGACGTTGCGCCGCAAGCGCTGCAATGATGTCAGGAGAGGGGGGAATCCCAAGCTTGCTAGCATAAATCAGGCACGCCGTGTAACGGGAGGTGGATCTGCCTCTACACAGGACCTGATGCCAGCAGAGGACATCACTGCGTCCACCCTCACAGCTGAAAGCAAGAAACGCAAGCAGTCCAACCCCAAAGTACACTTACAAATCAAGTTCTCATTAATTTTAATTATTATTTACATAAAATAAACGTAATACAGCCACACAACAAACTTATGAAAATATTTTAATCGTTATTTGCATGATAATTTTTTAAAGCAGCCACACAAAATAAATTAAAACTATCCCCACAATGCTCACCACAGTGATTTCCCTTATCTCATTTGTTAATATTTTTTATTGTAACAATTTATGATTTGCAAAAATAACTGTTGCATCTGTGTAGATTAGATAAGCAAAATGTGTGCGCGTTGTAAAATAGCATAATGAACAAAACACAACGCGCCACTGACTTTAGACTAGTTTTTTCTGGTCAGTGGCGCAATTGTTTTTTGAAACTGCAAAATAGCATCAGGGATGGTTTGCGCCGGAACACGCCTCCTTTTTTGCGCTGAACCGCCCAGGGAGCGCAAGTTCATTCCCTAGTTCGCCGATGTGCGTCTGTGGATGGAAAAACCCGCTGTGCGCCGGTGCAAAATACGAATGATACATGCGTCACTGAGAAAGTCAATTGCGCTGGGTGCAAGATAGGGCCCATGGTCTTTAAATCTTGAAGGTTCCTTGGGCCTCTTTTATGAACTTTGATCTTCAGTTCTATTTTTCCCGCTGTATATGTTTTAGGACTGGTTTTGTGGTCCAGGGTCACTTACACTGATAAAAAGTTACACTGCAAAATGCATACATGTAAATTTACAGGTAGTTAACAATAACAGTGTACTAACTACACCAACGCGCTGTTAACATTGTATGCTACTTTGATAACAAGTTTACAAAGCATTGCTATTTTTAGTTACTGTTCCTTCTCACCAACACTCTTAATGAATATGTTTTGGACATTAAAATTGATCATGGCATGAATGGTTGTTTTCTTCATAGCAGGTGCACTGATAGCAATCTTGCCTTTATTCGCAAAATCCTTTCTATAAAATGTAGAATGCTGAAAAGGACAAGACCTCAGTTTCTAATTTGTTAATACTTCAACTCACAAACACAAATGTCCTCCCAGGTTCAGAAAGCAAGGGTCGAGTTAATGCCACAGTTACTATATCGCCTGATGGGGTGGAAATAGCTGAACTGATTGGTGTTGCAAGAACCATATTGTGAGGAGGAACCATTAAAGCAAAAATGTGGGGAGGCCGTATTGTACTGCATGTATCTCTTCTGCTTTGACAGATTGATGGAATGGGTGTATAACGACTCAGTGTGGGCTCTCCGGCTGAGATAAAGTTTAGGACGAGAGTAAGTTAGTCTCACAGTAGGTTCAGTTCTCCTGCTGGGATGGTCTAAGCCCAGACCCACCGGCTATTGTTCCTTAGCTTTTAAGATAACAATACCTGGTAGAATAGCTAGATCTTTATTCACAAAAGACATAAGCTTTCATATGTTTGTACAATGAATTTGTCTTCTAAGCATATGTGACCCGGCTGGTCTAATTTTAGCTCCAGGCTAAAGAAGTAAAAATTTAGATTTTGGTCAATTTGAGGTTTTCGTAAAAATAAGTACATTATGCCATCCCAATCCTCCAAATAGTAATTCAACTTCTGAAAATCTTTATTTGTATATTGCCTGACATTCCTAATGCGAAGGATGCATGTCCTTTGGAAGCAAAGCACTTCTTCCTTGTTTCTTTCTTAGTTCTTGGTTTTGGTTTTAAAACCTACATGAATAAAAAAAACATGCATGAAAAAGTCCAGAACCTGAGTGATGTTGAAAGAGGTATTAAGATCGATAACACATGAAAACAGTCTTCCTCGCGTTGACTGACACATCCGAAGCATGCGCACACAAAGGTTCTCAGACAGTGTGTGATCCCGATATTCTGTATGTCGGTCTGTCTCTATCTATCTATTTATCTATCTTTTACAGTATTTAACTGTCTGTCTGTCTAAACTGTCTGTCTGTCTACACGGTCTGTCTGTCTGTCTGTCTACACTGTCTGTCTATTTGTTTACAGTTTCTGTCTTCCTGTTTACAGTGTATGTCTGTCTGTCTGTTTGTCTAGTTATCTATCTTCTACAGTGTCTTTCTGTCTGTCTTTGTTTGGCTGTCTACAGTATATGTCTGTATATCTGTCTGTCTATCTATTTATCTCCTACAGTGTCTGTCTGTTTCTGTCTGTCTGTCTGTTTCTGTGTGTCTATTTATCTTCTACAGTATCTATCTGTCGGTCTGTCTGTTTGTCTGTCTGCAGTGTTTGTCTGTCTGTCTATCTATTTATCTTCTACAGTATCTATCTGTCAGTCTGTCTACTCTGTCTGTCTGTCTACACTGTCTGTCTGTCTGTCTGTCTACAGTGTCTCTCTATCTGGCTGTCTACAATAAATGTGTGTATATCTGTCTGTCTATCTATCTATTTATCTCCTACAGTGTCTGTCTGTTTCTGTCTGTCTATTTATCTTCTACAGTATCTATCTGTCGGTCTGTCTGTTTGTCTGTCTGCAGTGTTTGTCTGTCTGTCTATCTATTTATCTTCTACAGTATCTATCTGTCAGTCTGTCTACTCTGTCTGTCTGTCTACCCTGTCTGTCTGTCTGTCTACAGTGTCTCTCTATCTGGCTGTCTACAATAAATGTGTGTATATCTGTCTGTCTATCTATCTATTTATCTCCTACAGTGTCTGTCTGTTTCTGTCTGTCTATTTATCTTCTACAGTATCTATCTGTCGGTCTGTCTGTTTGTCTGTCTGCAGTGTTTGTCTGTCTGTCTATCTATTTATCTTCTACAGTATCTATCTGTCAGTCTGTCTACTCTGTCTGTCTGTCTGTCTGTCTGTCTGTCTGTATGTCTGTCTGTCTGTCTGTCTGTCTGTATATAGTGTCTCTCTATCTGGCTGTCTACAATAAATGTGTGTATATCTGTCTGTCTATCTATCTATTTATCTCCTACAGTGTCTGTCTGTTTCTGTCTGTCTATTTATCTTCTACAGTATCTATCTGTCGGTCTGTCTGTTTGTCTGTCTGCAGTGTTTGTCTGTCTGTCTATCTATTTATCTTCTACAGTATCTATCTGTCAGTCTGTCTACTCTGTCTGTCTGTCTGTCTGTCTGTCTGTCTGTCTGTCTGTCTGTCTGTCTGTCTGTCTGTCTGTATATAGTGTCTCTCTATCTGGCTGTCTACAATAAATGTGTGTATATCTGTCTGTCTATCTATCTATTTATCTCCTACAGTGTCTGTCTGTTTCTGTCTGTCTATTTATCTTCTACAGTATCTATCTGTCGGTCTGTCTGTTTGTCTGTCTGCAGTGTTTGTCTGTCTGTCTATCTATTTATCTTCTACAGTATCTATCTGTCAGTCTGTCTACTCTGTCTGTCTGTCTACCCTGTCTGTCTGTCTGTCTGTCTGTCTACAGTGTCTCTCTATCTGGCTGTCTACAATAAATGTGTGTATATCTGTCTGTCTATCTATCTATTTATCTCCTACAGTGTCTGTCTGTTTCTGTCTGTCTATTTATCTTCTACAGTATCTATCTGTCGGTCTGTCTGTTTGTCTGTCTGCAGTGTTTGTCTGTCTGTCTATCTATTTATCTTCTACAGTATCTATCTGTCAGTCTGTCTACTCTGTCTGTCTGTCTACCCTGTCTGTCTGTCTGTCTGTCTACAGTGTCTCTCTATCTGGCTGTCTACAATAAATGTGTGTATATCTGTCTGTCTATCTATCTATTTATCTCCTACAGTGTCTGTCTGTTTCTGTCTGTCTATTTATCTTCTACAGTATCTATATGTCGGTCTGTCTGTTTGTCTGTCTGCAGTGTTTGTCTGTCTGTCTATCTATTTATCTTCTACAGTATCTATCTGTCAGTCTGTCTACTCTGTCTGTCTGTCTACACTGTCTGTCTGTCTGTCTGTCTACAGTGTCTCTCTATCTGGCTGTCTACAATAAATGTGTGTATATCTGTCTGTCTATCTATCTATTTATCTCCTACAGTGTCTGTCTGTTTCTGTCTGTCTATTTATCTTCTACAGTATCTATCTGTCGGTCTGTCTGTTTGTCTGTCTGCAGTGTTTGTCTGTCTGTCTATCTATTTATCTTCTACAGTGTCTATCTGTCGGTCTGTCTGTCTGTTTGTCTGTCTGCAGTGTTTGTCTGTCTGTCTATCTATTTATCTTCTACAGTATCTATCTGTCAGTCTGTCTTCTCTGTCTGTCTGTCTGTCTGTCTGTCTGTCTGTCTGTCTGTCTGTCTGTCTACAGTGTCTCTCTATCTGGCTGTCTACAATATATGTCTGTATATCTGTCTGTCTGTCTAACTAATTATCTTCTTCAGTGTCTGTCTGTCTGTCTGTTTCTATCCATCTGTCTGTCTGTCTATCTATTTATCTTCTACAGTATCTATCTGTCAGTCTGTCTACTCTGTCTGTCTGTCTGTCTGTCTGTCTGTCTGTCTGTCTGTCTGTCTGTCTGTCTGTCTGTCTGTCTGTCTGTCTGTATATCGTGTCTCTCTATCTGGCTGTCTACAATAAATGTGTGTATATCTGTCTGTCTATCTATCTATTTATCTCCTACAGTGTCTGTCTGTTTCTGTCTGTCTATTTATCTTCTACAGTATCTATCTGTCGGTCTGTCTGTTTGTCTGTCTGCAGTGTTTGTCTGTCTGTCTATCTATTTATCTTCTACAGTATCTATCTGTCAGTCTGTCTACTCTGTCTGTCTGTCTACCCTGTCTGTCTGTCTGTCTGTCTGTCTACAGTGTCTCTCTATCTGGCTGTCTACAATAAATGTGTGTATATCTGTCTGTCTATCTATCTATTTATCTCCTACAGTGTCTGTCTGTTTCTGTCTGTCTATTTATCTTCTACAGTATCTATATGTCGGTCTGTCTGTTTGTCTGTCTGCAGTGTTTGTCTGTCTGTCTATCTATTTATCTTCTACAGTATCTATCTGTCAGTCTGTCTACTCTGTCTGTCTGTCTACACTGTCTGTCTGTCTGTCTGTCTACAGTGTCTCTCTATCTGGCTGTCTACAATAAATGTGTGTATATCTGTCTGTCTATCTATCTATTTATCTCCTACAGTGTCTGTCTGTTTCTGTCTGTCTATTTATCTTCTACAGTATCTATCTGTCGGTCTGTCTGTTTGTCTGTCTGCAGTGTTTGTCTGTCTGTCTATCTATTTATCTTCTACAGTGTCTATCTGTCGGTCTGTCTGTCTGTTTGTCTGTCTGCAGTGTTTGTCTGTCTGTCTATCTATTTATCTTCTACAGTATCTATCTGTCAGTCTGTCTTCTCTGTCTTCTCTGTCTGTCTGTCTGTCTGTCTGTCTGTCTGTCTGTCTGTCTGTCTGTCTGTCTGTCTGTCTACAGTGTCTCTCTATCTGGCTGTCTACAATATATGTCTGTATATCTGTCTGTCTGTCTAACTAATTATCTTCTTCAGTGTCTGTCTGTCTGTCTGTTTCTATCCATCTGTCTGTTTCTGTCTGGCTGGCTGTCTGTTTATCTTCTACAGTATCTATCTGTCAGTCTTTCTACTCTGTCTGTCTGTCTACCCTGTCTGTCTGCAGTGTCTGTCTGTCTATAGTGTCTGTCTGTCTGTCTATCTTTATATCTGTCTGTATGTCTGTCCATTTATCTATCTTCTACAGTATATGTCTGTCTTTCTGTTTCTGTCTGTCTGCCTGCCTGCCTGTCTGTCTGTTTTTGTCTGTCTGTCTGTCTGTTTGTCTACACTGTTTGTCTGTCTGTTTGTCTACAGTGTCTCTGTGTCTGTCTGTCTACAGTATATGTCTGTATATCGATCTGTATATCTGTCTGTCTGTCTATTTATTTATCTTCTACAGTGTATGTCTGTTTCTGTCTGTTTGTCTGTTTGTCTATCTATGTATCTGTCTATCTACACTGTCTGTCTACAGTGTCTGTCCGTCTGTCTATCTATTTATCTTCTACAGTATCTGTCTGTCTTTTTTCCATATATGTCTACACTGTCTGTCTGTCTGTCTATCTACTTATCTATCTTCTACAGTATCTGTCTGTCTGTCTTTTATCTATATTCTACATTGTCTGTGTGTCTGTCTGTCTCTCTATCTGTCTGTCTGTCTGTCTGTCTGTCTGTCTATTTTTTTATATTCTACTGTGTGTGTGTGTCTGTCTGTCTGTCTGTCTGTCTGTCTGTCTGTCTGTCTGTCTGTCTGTCTGTGTAGGTGTCTATATTATCTATCTACCTTATCTATCTACATATATTATCCATCCACCCACAGTATCTATCTATCTACATTGTCTTTATGTCTATCTACATAGATTGTATATAGATCTGTCTGTCTGTCTATCTATCTTCTTTCAGTATCTGTCTGTCTGTTTATCTAGGTTTTTATTTATTTACTTTTAAGGTTTATAACGCATCAGCTTTATTACTTTAAGACATTAACAACAAAAACACACTGCTTGTATTTATATTAGAAGCATTTTTCTGCCAGTGTCATAGCAACTGGCTTTGTTGCATTTGGATTACCCAGAATGCATTGCAACAAGTTCTGTCCTGAGCGACTGAAAGATGTTCTGTTAATCTTAAATCAAGATCACACACTCTAAGGAATGTAAAAGGATGAATTTATTAAATGAATTCAATACATTTTCCTTCCCAATTCTACTAAAAACTACTATAAAGTTATTTAAATGCTGGGCTTTTTAACATGCATGTTTCTGTCATGCCACCATGGCAACAAGCTCATGTTTGGTCAAGCACTTCCTAGTTAATATTTCTCCTGCAATTCGGGCTCTATCTGAGGACAGAATGAGCACAGGGCAACTCAAAATCCTCTCAGGCTAATGAGATATGATTAAAACCGCAGATAGATCCTCAGTCCCACTGGCATACGCAAAGGGAAACGCACACTTGCACGCATTCCCACTAATAAGCTTTGATTTGTGGGACTGATAGTGTGTGTAGTTTCCTTAAAACGACTCTGTAAATCCTCAGTAATGTAATTAAGCACGACGTCAGATTTATGCATGCTGCAGGACTGCACCTGATCCTTGTCCATTCTCTCCACACTATGAAAAGGCCATTGTGTATCGCTGCCTTCCATTGCTTAGGGCTTGTGTATGTCTACAAATGTTTGTGATTATAAAACAGTGCAATACCTGACTGGTTTTGTATAATAATTAACAGAAGCAATGGGCTTACGCACAAATGCCTCATTCCGCAAGTGAGACACAAGCAGAGACCGAGAGCTCATGAAAACACTTAGTAAGACTAGGAAGTTTGGGGAAATGGAGTTGCAGTATGGAAAACACAGTATGCTGACACCTGAAGAAAGAGGAAGACGACACCTTTATTGCTCAAAACCCAGATTTATGAGGGCACAGCCGGGCGAACCTCACCCCCTCTGCCGCACCAGTCACCCGGGGAGACGAGTCAACAGCAAGGCCTGGCAACTTGCTTCCAGACCCCATCAGTCGAGAAATACGGTGAGTCTCCGCCTCACCAGGATTCTTCGAAAACCCTTTAGGATGAATAACATTACGCTTTGCCTGTCAGTGAATCTGTGATCTCTGGTTTAAAAATGAAAAAGCACTCAGAATCAACCCCATGTTGGGAGGATGAGTGAAAAAGGGTAAAACGGAGAAGAGGACAGCATGTCCAAAATCGCAGCATCTGTCCCAGTTGCCGTAATGAATGTTAAGCAGGTTAGATGCTGGGGTGCGGCTGTGCCAGAGGTCAGCCGAATCGCTCCGAGCAGGCAGGACAAACTCGAGCTTTATGCCCCCCTAGTGAGCTTCTAGAATCAGGCAAGGTGCTAACTCCTGCTCTTGCTATTGTAGCGATACCACTAACCATATTGATCTCTGATGCTAGCAGATTAGGGCATAAAGAAGGCTCTGTCCTGGCTGCGGGGGTCCTCCTCTGTTTCCCGGCTCTTCTTTTGGGGTCACAGAATCTGTGGAGCCCCTGTGACCTTCTGAGTCAACACACGCACACACCATTGGTTCTGCAAAGCTGGCGAAGATGGACACTATTAAGCCCGATTGGTTGGATGGTTACATTCATAGCTCATCATAGCTGACCCAGAGAGCGGCAGTGGGCCGTTGGTTTTGTCCATGTGTTTTATGCTGGGCTCCTTCATGCTGGGCTCCTTTTGTAGGCCATTAATAGGGTTGCAGTTTGAAGACCTCATTGTTTTGGTGGAAAAGGATTTCCTTATGTGTTCTTGGTCCTTTTGTGGTTTGATTGATGTTTGGTGTTGTAAAATTGTGTGTGGATGATGTTAGGGTGTGTGTTTGTTGTGTATGAGGTTGGTAATTCCCTTGTTGTGGACTCAGCCATAGACGTCTGTGTAATGTGGTTTGTCAGAGATTGCTCTATAAGCTCGGACATTGATCTGCTTATATTAACTTCAAATGAGACTAAGTTCTCCTGTCTAGGGAAAGTCATTCATCTGCCTGGAATACTTTGGCATTGCTCTGAATGGCAAAATGGTCAAAAATGGCCCTTAGCTGTCACTGACCGTTAAAAAGATCTTCATATATAACATTAAGGCACATATATGTTTACATTTGGTATCAGTATGTACCTTTGAGGTACTAATACGCACTGTTTGGTACCAAAATAACCTGATTAGGTGCAAATGTGTACTTTTGAAAGGGCTAGGGACCATTTTTTGGCCTTTTTTCTGACAGTGTAGTTCCAATGCTTGATCATGCGTTGGCTTCTTGTAATTTGTGTGTTTAACCATGTTTAACCTGTTTGTGCAATGTAAAAAAAATACTGTAGATTTAACAGCAAAGCATTATAACTCGACTCTAATTTGTCATTTGACGGTACCCATTGATTTCCATATTTGTTTTTCCTACTATGGAAGTCAATGGATACTATCAACTGTGTGCTTAGCATTATTTATCAAAATATAGTGTTTTGTGTTCAGTAAAAGAAAGAAACTCAGTTTTAGAACAACATGAAGGTGAGGAAATTATGAGAATTTAGGGTGAACTATCCTATAAATCTTCAGGTATGTAACACAGTTGTGTCTGTTATACTACGGTTGGTTCACACTTCCGTAAAAGTGTCATCAAACGCCAATATATTAAACCGCAAAAAGATGACAGTTAACTCAAAATGTCAAGAAACAACTGTTTTTTATGCTGCGCAAACAAAAACACTTTTACACACATGTCTAACCAACTTTGAACAGCACTGTTAAGCCTAAGGCCAAAAACCAGCTGTGCTTATATAGGGTATACCGTTTTGTGATTTTGTTTAAAAACCACATATTCCTTACATTTTTGTAACCTATGGCAAGCCATTTTGACTTTTATTCATTTTCATGATATGAATTTTTAATATGAACAATTACATTTTCACTAATTAAAATGTTAATTCTTCATATCAGGGATTAGATTTCTACAAGTAACAACGGCAACTGTTGATATCAATAAATATATTTTACTAGTAAAAATGTTAATTCCTGATATCAGAAAATGGATTTCTACTAGCAACAAGTGCTATTTCTGATATGAAGAATTGAATATTCACTAGTAAAAACTTGAATTCTTTATATCAACAATTGTTTTTCACTAGTTAAATGTCACCATAGGCCACCATTCAAATTCAATTGTTGATATCAAGAATTGTATTTATGGAATAATCAATAATGACATTGTTACACTGTAAAAAATGAATTGGTAACACCTAAAAAAAAAAGGTTTTCCAACTTTTATGTTTAGGTGAAAAATACTTAAAATGAAAAATTTAAGTTGAAGAATTTTTTTTTGCCGGGGGGGGGCATGGGGGGTTACCAATTGAATAATTAAAAAAAATTTGATCCAACCTTTTACAGCGTACTAGTAAAAATGTGAAAACAGCTTGCCATAGACGACCCTAATTTTGTATATGATTTTTAATATTTTCACATAATTAAATTTATAATGTGTTGCATTCAAAATTAGCAAAATGAGTCTACTACTACTACTACTGTAAGCATATATAAAGAAATACAGTGATATCAGGTGCAAAAAGTTTTCTTCGGAAACTGACAGTGGTCCCCAAACCAGGACTGTTTACCATATACAAACCAGGAATTTTGCTTATTAATAAACCAACTAATTTCCACCTACTCCAAATTGACATGCTTCACATTTCCTGCGTCTCTGGACGGGTGAAGGAGCATTGCTTGTCCCTGCCTTGTTGATGCAACTGTAAACAGCCTTCCTGACAGGAAAAGCCCAAATGGCAGCGGCATCCGTGCGCTCCTGTGAAACAGAGGCAATGAAAAGCCCATCTGCCTGGAACTGGCCTAATCTCATCTGGAGAATTGGACGATGGGATACAGAAGGCACCAATCACGCCTGTCCAATTTCATTACTGAATTCAATGATGAGAAGTTCAGAGAGCAGAACAGAACAGAGTGTGGGCTGACTCAATGGAACTGACTTATTTATGTTTGCTTGAGAGCTCCGATTGTAATAAGACCCTCGTCCTGTGACCTCTAAGGCAGGGTGTTGGATTACAGCATGAATATGACATCTAATCAAGATTGCTGCCTTGCTGATGTTTAAAAGAAGCCATTGGTGTTGAGCAGGACCTGGTTGTGACTTTTAATGAATCTCAAGGTCTTACGAGCTGGAGCTGGTTTGGTTCTGTACCAACCAGTCTGTGAAGATTAAATATTACTGTTCCTATCTACAACAGCTCAAACATTTCTTTCCTACTGGTTTCTAGGCTGTTTTCTTTTAGGATCAGCCGTATGTCTGCCAGACCTGCTTAATTTCACATTCAAGGAGTAATTAGGGAGTAGGCAGGTTATTGTGCAGTAAGTGGCCGCAATTTGTCTATGAAATTTTCTCATCATCTAACACTCATTAAAGTAAAGTGCATAATAAAGAGAGACAAAATTATTGGGGAGTTTATCAACAAAAGTGGCATTAGTTAGGAATATTACCATAATGGTCATCAGGTCTAATAAACTATTTAGATGCTATTAGGTCCACACAATATAGCAAATTACCGACTAATAACTGACTAATTTTAGGTCGATGGAGATGCAGAAGGTAGACAGTGTCTGATTTGTGGAAGATGATCAACAATTAGAAATAATGTAAAACATATGTTGTTTGTATAATTGTCTGTTTTAAAATATAGTTTTAGTTTACAAACTGAAAGCATTATCGTTTCACATAATGTATGTAACATTATTTAGAAAGTAATCATATCAATGTTCATCAGTAACATCTACTTGTCTTTAATACCATGAAAGCGTTATTTAATATGTTTACATTTTATTCAATGCCGTCTTCTTTTCGTCCACACCTTGTAAGGTTTGTTCAACACTGCAATATTTGCATCAATACCATCTAAACTGTTTGGTTCAATACCATGCCATTAGCTTCAAATACCAGCAAACTTTGTTCAATACTGTCGTCTTTTCCGCAATACCATTTAAACTTTGTTCAATACATCTTATTTTCTGCAATACCATTTAAACTTTGTTCAGTACGTCTTATTTTATTTTATTTTATTTAATACCATTTAAACTTTGTTCAATATGTCTTATTTTCCGCAATACCATTTAAACTTTGTTCAGTATGTCTTATTTTATTCAATACCATTTAAACTTTGTTCAATACATCTTATTTTCTGCAATATCATTTAAATTTTGTTCAATACATCTTATTTCCTTCAATACCGTTAAAACTTTGGTCAATGTGTCTTTCTTCAATACCATTTAAACTTTGTTCAATACATTTTATTTTCTGCAATACCATTTAAACTTTGTTCAATACTTCTTATTTTCTGCAATACCATTTAAACTTTGTTTAAATATATTTTATTTTCTGCAATACCATTTAAACTTTGTTCAATACATCTTATTTTCTGCAATACCATTTAAACTTTGTTCAATACGTCTTATTTTCTGTAATACTATTTAAACTTTGTTCAGTACGTCTTATTTTATTTTATTTTATTTAATACCATTTAAACTTTGTTCAGTATGTCTTATTTTATTCAATACCATTTAAACTTTGTTCAATATGTCTTATTTTCTGCAATACCATTTAAACTTTGTTCAATACATCTTATTTCCTTCAATACTATTTAAACTTAGTTCAGTATGTCTTATTTTATTCAATACCATTTAAACTTTGTTCAATATGTCTTATTTTATTCAATACCATTTAAACTTTGTTCAATACATCTTATTTTCTGCAATATCATTTAAATTTTGTTCAATACATCTTATTTCCTTCAATACCGTTAAAACTTTGGTCAATGTGTCTTTCTTCAATACCATTTAAACTTTGTTCAATACATTTTATTTTCTGCAATACCATTTAAACTTTGTTTAAATATATTTTATTTTCTGCAATACCATTTAAACTTTGTTCAATACATCTTATTTTCTGCAATACCATTTAAACTTTGTTCAATACGTCTTATTTTCCGTAATACTATTTAAACTTTGTTCAGTACGTCTTATTTTATTTTATTTTATTTAATACCATTTAAACTTTGTTCAGTATGTCTTATTTTATTCAATACCATTTAAACTTTGTTCAATATGTCTTATTTTCTGCAATACCATTTAAACTTTGTTCAATACATCTTATTCCCTTCAATACTATTTAAACTTTGTTCAGTATGTCTTATTTTCTGCAATACCATTTAAACTTTGTTCAATATGTCTTATTTTCTGCAATACCATTTAAACTTTGTTCAATACATCTTATTTCCTTCAATACTATTTAAACTTTGTTCAGTATGTCTTATTTTATTCAATACCATTTAAACTTTGTTCAATATGTCTTATTTTCTGCAATACCATTTAAACTTTGTTCAATACATCTTATTTCCTTCAATACCGTTAAAACTTTGGTCAATTTGTCTTAGAATTTTTCTTCAATATCATTTAAACTTTGTTCAATACGTCTTATTTTCTGCAATACCATTTAAACTTTGTTCAATACATCTTATTTTCTGCAATATCATTAAAATTTTGTTCAGTACATCTTATTTCCTTCAATACCGTTAAAACTTTGGTCAATGTGTCTTAGAATTTTTCTTCAATACCATTTAAACTTTGTTCAATACATTTTATTTTCTGCAATACCATTTAAACTTTGTTCAATACTTCTTATTTTCTGCAATACCATTTAAACTTTGTTTAAATACATTTTATTTTCTGCAATACCATTTAAACTTTGTTCAATACATCTTATTTCCTTCCATTACGTTTAAACTTTGGTCAATGCGTCTTAGAATTTTTCTTCAATATAATTTAAACCTTGTTCAATATCGACTACCCGCCTTAAATAACTAAAAAATGTGCTATTTTTGTCTCAATACTTTTTTAAATGGTCAAATACCGTGCCCCAGCGTCAACACCACCAAAACCTTGTTCAATACCGACCACCCACCTTTAATAACTAAAAAATTGTTCAATGCCGCATCCTTTTCGTTAATACCGCTTCAAGGTATTTCCAACCCCGTGATATTTGCCTCAATGCCGTTTTAAATGTTCCAATACCGTCCCACTTGCTTCAACACCGCCAAAACCTTGCTCAATAACGGCTTTGATATTGTAAAAAATTTGTTCGATACCGTCTTATTTTAGCAATATGTTTCTTTTAAAACCTACATTCTAAGTTCTGCTGGGTTATTTTTAACCCAATGCTGGGTAAATATTGGACAGAACCCATGGTGGATTATAAATAAACTATGCTTGGTTGTTGTTAACCCAACCATGAGTAGAAACAACCCAGCATTGCATTAAAACAACCCAGCAGTATTTAGAGTGTAGATTATATGAAATATGGTACAACTAGTCCTCATGGTAAGGGGCATTTTAGATCATAATATGAAGTGGCTAAAACACCTTCAACTAGTAAAGCATCGTTATATTGGCATATAATCAGTATTGGCAGATAAAAGCAATTTTCCCCACTATCGGACATTAGGTGATTATTTAAATCACCTAATTATTAAATCACTGATTATTTAAAAGCAGGGATTGGGATACAATAGTAAACTAAATGGCTATGCTAATAAAAACTAATTTAGGAAGTTACGTAGCTCATGATCCAAGTGTAGGCAACATAGAAACTTGCCACAGGAATATAGTCTGTGTCCCCACAAGAGCAAGTGTTTATTTGCATTACACAATAGCTTTGAATGCAGCTCATCCTAAACACAACCCAAAAACAGAACCTGAAGCCTTTGAAGAACAATGCCACGCACTGTCAATAGTGATTTTCTTAATGCCTTTCTATTGACAGGTTCAAGCAGGCGTTCAATATTCTTCCTTTGGTCCAACTCTGCAGGCACCACACACATCGACAACAGGTGGGCTGGTGGCTTCAGATCCCACAATCACTTTCCCCAGTGTGCGACCACAGTGAAAGAGAAAAACCACAAGGAGCTGACTCAGAAGCTCTGGCGTCTGCCACAGTGAGATAGATGACCTTAGGAAACAGAGAAAGATAGGCAGAAAGATGGAGAGGTGTCTCTGGTGATAGATGAGTCTCGGCTGGAGCTCTGGGCCATGGGTCATTTGGATGAGAACATCCAAGACTAAGTGAAAAGAAGGGATAAGAAAAGGGAAGCTGAGCGATGGAGTGGACAC
Source organism: Paramisgurnus dabryanus (assembly GCF_030506205.2). NCBI lineage: Eukaryota > Metazoa > Chordata > Actinopteri > Cypriniformes > Cobitidae > Paramisgurnus > Paramisgurnus dabryanus. The sequence goes on along the minus strand of NC_133337.1, from coordinate 34,554,784 downwards.
CAGCAAAGGCTGGTTGTATCACAACTAAATAAGAAGATGGCTGATGAGAACATGATGAACTCCACAGAATAGCTAGTGCATTGGTCGGCATTCACTTTTTAGATGCAACGCAGCTCTCAAGCGAAGATAGAAGGTCAATTGACGCTCTGAGACGCAGGCCTATGAATCACAGTCTGTTTGTCAGGGTGTTTCATTTCTTTTTAGTTTAGCCAGGGTTTGCATTAAAACTCTGAGGAGAAGTGTTAAAATGAACCTAATGTGTCCAACATCTTAATTGAAATATTATTTCTTATTTTCTGAAAATAGTGAGTGAGGCCACGTTGATGTGTTTGGCTTATTGCTGTATGCTTGATAGGGTTTTGTTTGGTGGTTGGCTACAAGACCGAAGCCATCTCCAACCCGCAATGCTACTATATTCTGGTCACACATTTACATTTATGTGTTTGGTAGACACTTTTATCCCAAGGCCACTTACATTGCCTTATGTTATGCTGGGTACACACCAAAATATAATCGTGTTGATTTTGGTCCAATTTCCCCCCTTCCGACAATCCTAGCTGTGTCCCGATTGTCTGGATGATTCTACATATTATCTTTTCAGATTTTCCCTTGGTGTGAGGTGTGTTAAGCGTGTCCGAACCAGATCAGAAGAACGTCTGAGCCGTCCCGATCGCGAATCGTAAATATTAAACATGTTTAACCCCAAGGACAAACGTGTGCACGCACTTAAGACTGAAACGAAACAATATCCAATCGGAAAGCAAGATGATGGAAAAAGGAAGCAGTCATGGCGCAGCACAAAGTAAAGTTGATGCAAAGTGAACGATGTTCCCGCTGTCTCCACGACTTCACCCAAACCCTTTTCTTTTTTCCTTTAAATTTTCTGTGAAAATCATTCCAAAAACTATCATTGAAATTTCTTCCTACATATCATCCGTCATGCTTATTCTGAAGTCTCGCGAGATTTTGTGCAAAGGTGTCCTTTTTAAAAGGGTACTGCCCCAGCGACAGCTAGGGGCTATTTTGTAACCGTTTTATTCTAAGAGAGTGCGGTCTAACGTTTCAAAAAACCCCAAACCGTTAAAAGGTCAACAAAAAATGCTAATTACGTTTGCCCATGGCCAAACATCCAAATTACTGTCCATGCAACCAAACCTGTTTTGTGTCCTTTAGGCACCATCATATTACTTCTGCTTTGTGAAGCAAGCAGTCCTGTGGAACAGAGGACAGCACCACACCGTAAGTTTTCTTTTTTTTGTTTACTCATGATCATCCCAGATGTAAATGAACAAATTAATCATTTTATATCAAAATGATTAGTTGTATTATCTCACATGACAATGCTCCCAGAGGCACATACACTCTCAGAAAAAAGGGACATAAAGGTACAAAATTCAGTCCCTCCAGAAAAATGCGATTATGCGATCGCATGATTCAACGCATAATCAGCCAAAGTCTGCATATTTATGCGGGGACGCATTTTTTCAAATACGCCGCACTTTCGCAGCATAAATGGCAGATTTCTGTGCACAAAATAGGCAGGGCTTGCATGATTTCATAGTCCCCGCATTTTTGTAGCAAACATCACATATATCTTAGCAGAAAGTTGAAAAATGTTGCATTTACCTCAAACAAGCGCATCTATGTCCCCTGTTGTTATGGGAACGTTATGACTTGACGTGATTATGTGACTTGAACATCATTGAAAAGCTTCAAACAGTTTTTGCAAATTCCCGCAAATTCATCACATAAAATTGCATAAATATCCCGCATATTCCATCGCATTTTTTATAAAACATGCCACAAGATAAAGGAATTTTATCCGCAACAATCACAAAAAAAGTCACGTTTTTCTGGAAGGACTGAAAATTTGTCACTGGGGCGGTATCTTTTAAAAAGTACACTTTTATACTTAAAAGTAAGGAGCCTCTAAGGGGACATGGAGAAAAAATTTAATAGTTTAATTTCACATGCGCATTTGAGACTATTGCGTGCGCACGTGAAAGCAAAAGTTTCATGTGCGCACGCGAAACTAAACATAAAAAAAAAATTCTGCACATGAAAGTTCCACGTGAGCACGCGAAAGTTCCACGTGAGCACGCGAAAGTTCCACGTGAGCACGCGAAAGTTCCACGTGAGCACGCGAAAGTTCCACGTGAGCACGCGAAAGTTCCACGTGAGCACGCGAAAGTTCCACGTGAGCACGCGAAAGTTCCACTAAACTTTAGATTTTTTTTACTCCAATGTCACCTTAGGGGCTCGGTATAAAAGGTACATATTAGGACATTTTTAAAAGGTACTTCTCCAGTGACAAAAAGGTACAACTTTTGTACTTTTTTTTTCTGAGAGTGTACATCCATCATTAAAGTAATCCAAGTGGGTTTATAAATGTCTTCTGAAGTGAAAAAATGAAAAGAGAAAGAAAGCAAATAATGTTTTAAGCTTGAGTAATTAAATTTTCAGAATACATTTTTTTTGTAAACTATCCCTTTAAGAACACTGGTTAGACTTTAGTTATAAAGACTGTAGGATGTTTGTCAAGTAATTAAGCTTCATCATCAAAGTTCAATTTGTGCTTGCAGTACATTGACATAATCTAATAAGACATGACTGATGTACAAATCTGACTCGTGTAAACAAACATAATCCCTTGGAAAGACACCCAGACACTTCGGCATTGATGGCCTGTGTCTATCTACTGTACCTCACCATCAACCTCTTAAAGGGGCCAGAGTCTGTGAATGTACCACAAGAAACAGAGGTTGCCATGGAGACAGCTAGTTGTGTGGGCTGGCTTCCTGTCTTGGCCTCTGGATAAACAAGCAGAAAAAAGTCGGACAAAGATCCACCAGCTTCATACTGACTAATTTACATCTTCGGCTGCCCTTCACAAACAAATGTACCAGTCAGCCAAGCACATGAGTATGAATAAGTACACACCCATACACACACTTTTTTTGCCCTCCGTACGCTATCGACAATAAAGGGTTGACCGCATCGCTGCATTCAAGCTTTCTGAACTTTACGGGGTCTATTCTTGTCCAAACATCCTTTTGAAAACGAGACTATTAACCCACCCATCGCCTTCATACCTTACGGTCTCCGCGGACATTGTCGCCACGGAGACGGGACATTAAGACCACACCGCTGTGGATCAGAGTGCCGCCAGGGCCCTGAATACTGTACTCCGAAATGATGACACATGCACAGGTGGGCAAACACACTCCTGATCCCGCCTCGCTTTGGAGACAAATGCTGATGTTTACACTGTGATTTATGGTTTGGGGTTTGGTTGTATTCTGTTTCGTATGAAGCCCTTTGCTAATTATTTGAATCAAGATGTGGTACCAGATGATATTATAAAAAATTATAATAAGGCAAGCGGCATTCAAACTACAGAGGCATGCGATCAGAAGACAATGCATGGCTGCTTCAGTACTAAATAAAAGAATAATAGGTAGCAGTTTATTGTATGTACAGTAGTGCACAAAAGTGATGTCCAACTTGAACAATTGACTGATCTGTGCATTTTATTCAAGTATTTTATTAAAGATGCATTAAAAAAAATTGTGTGCATGTTGCATTTTAGAGTTTAAACTGAAGCTCAGCTTCGAGAATTTAAGGTGGCTTGACAAAAAAATTGCACACAACACATGAAAAAAGTACAAATTTAATAGAAGTCTTACCATAAAGTAAATAAGTAAATGAAACCAAACACAAATCACTGTTGATCATGAGGAAATATCAAACATCTCGCAAGTTATTTTGGCAAAAACAACAGGCAACCAAATTTAAGTTTATTTTGGCTACAAGTGGGTTACTTCAGGAGCAGGATTGGACACTCCTGACGTAGACAATGAAATGACTGCTATTGCATGCTGGGAAATTTAGTCAATGTCAATTTTGTACCACATACCTCATATTTTGATGGTTTAATCTTACCTGATCGGGCAATGTTGTACAAAATTCCCCACAGACATCACTTTGGCCACTACTGTACTGTATGTAGTTATGTGCTAAGTGTTTTATAGTGTATTTACTATGGTAGGAACCTAGACCTTACCCATATTAAGTACATACAGTAGTTATCTTTTTTGTTGTTGTTGAATAAGTATACTATAAGTGGTTCTTAAACTGGGGGCACAAGATGGTGCCAAGGTGCATCCAGTTTTATGACATTTTATAAAATACATAGATTTTTTAAAAATTCTGTGTAATGAAACCTCATTTGTAATCAAAAATAAGGCAACGTTGTACCCTTTACACTGCAAAAAAATGACTATGTAGTTTTTCTACTTAATTTTTTAGTACAAATATCTAAAATTTCTTAAATCAGGATGTATTTTCTCAATGCGCAAAATTACCTATGAAAATAAGTCTAGTTTTTAGACACAAAAATATACAATTTAAGTGAATTTGTGTTTAAAACAAGCAAAAAAAAAATCTGCCAATGGGGTGAACATCTTTCTACTTTTTTTTCTTGAATTAAGTGTTTAAGAAAAAAGTAAACTTATTTCAAGATTTTTTTTCTCACCCCATTTGCAATTTTTTTGCTTGTTTTAAGCACAAATTCACTTAAATTGTATAATTTTTTTACTAGACTTATTTTCTTAGGTCATTTAGCTCATCAAGAAAATGCATCTTGATTTAAGAATTTTTAGATACTTGTACTGAAAACAAGACAAACATACTAAGTAAGAAAGTCATTTTTTGTTGTTGCAGTGTACTGTACAATGCAAAAAAGGATTTTCAAGAAAAAAATTCTTAGTATTTTTGTCTTATTTTCAGTAAGAATATCTAAAAATTCTTAAATTTAGATGCTTTTTTTTGATGAGCAAAACAACCCAAGAAAATAAGTCTAGTTTTTAGACCAAAAATATCAAATTTAAGTGATTTTGTGCATAAAACAAGCAAAAAAATCTTGAAAGTTTTTCTTAAACACTAAATACAAGAAAAATATTTGTTAACATCAGTTTATGCATTAACTAGCATGAACTAACAATAAGCAATATCATTTTTCATCATTAATCTTTATTAATGTTTATTTATGCCAATACAGTTATTCATGTTCATGGTGCATTAACTATTGTTAAAGGAAAACACCACCGTTTTTCAATATTTTACTATGTTCTTACCTCAACTTAGATGAATTAATACATACCTATCTTTTTTCAATGCGTGCACTTATAATCTTTGTACAGCACTTCTTGAATGTGTTAGCATTTAGCCTAGCCCCATTCATTACTATGGCTCCAAACAAAATTTTTATTTTGTGGCACCATACTTACTCGTGTAACTACTCATGTAACAGTCTTTAAATAGGGAAAACATGGAAATGTTTGGTGGCTTCTAAATTCATCCCTGTTTGGAGCCATAGGAATAAATGGGGCTAGGCTAAATGCTAACACTTTCACGACGCGCTGTACAAAGATTAAAAGTGCATGCATTGAAAAAAGATAGGTATGTATTAATTTGTCTAAGTTGAACAAAGTAAAATTTTGAAAGACGGTGGTGTTTTCCTTTAATAGTGACAATTTTTTATTTTTAAAATGTATTAGTAATTGCTGAAATAATGACCTAAGATTAATAAATGTTGTAGAAGTATTACATTTATGCATTTAGTATTGATCACTGCTATTGTTCATTGTTAGTTCATGTAAGCATAATGCATTAAATAATGTGAACACATACAGTACCACCTTATCTAAGTGTTACCATTTTTTTTATATTGAAATACTTACCCTGTACCCATTATCCCATATCTACGCAATGTTTAGGTGTCCTGTGCAGGACAGGACTGGAAGTTTAAAAGAGAAGGTAAAAGGAATAAGAGAGAGACGGATGAGACAGAAAAAGTAGCCTCATTGTCTGGCGGGTCTGAAAGTAGAAAGTTGCTCAGAATGCTAAGCTGCATCTGAGATTGGCTTCTGACACGAGCGGCTAATCAGATTTGGTTCTCCCAATCCCGGAGACTCCACAATGCTTCCCACTGTCATATTTTCCCCTCCTCTCCTCCGCTTCTCTCTTACTCATCCCTCTGTCCTACAGCAAAGCTAATTACGGCGCAGGCAGAAACACAAATCTGGCTGATTGAAAAAGTCACTCTTTTTCAGCAGGGTTTAACCTTGTTAGCGCTAAGCCTGGCTTTCTTAGACATCAGGCCGTTTTGAGAGGAATCCTCTGTTCCCTGCAGACAGAGACACAGAGACACACTTCTGTTTGGGCCCCGATTGCCTCGGCCTCCGCCCTCCACCCCCCCTACAGAGGGTTCACACAGAGGCAGTGCTATTATGTGTGTGTATGGACGTACATGTGTTTGTGAAGGGCCCGAGGAGTGTATGCTTGGTGAAGGCCATCTGTGACTTCTGGTTTACAGACTCCCAACATTCACGAGCGTTCATCGGCCCCGTCTCCGTCAGAAGGCTGTCCGGCACGAACACGCAAGGTTAATGACATTAGCACAGTCAGTGTGCGTGTGTGTGCCCGCAGTGTGGGCTGCCTGACGCCAGGGGGTCGTGTCATTTCCTGCAGGCCCCTAAAAAGCCCACACACTGGGCCCGAGGACCCTCAGGCCCGACATGGGGCTACAAACACCATCACAAGGTCAAAGACACTTAGAGTTTAATATACAATGCAACTCTCACACGACTCTAAAGTAAATGCTTCCCTTTCACGAAGGTTGGATTTGGAGCTGGTGCACGTTAGCTTGAGAGTTAGTTTAGGGGATGCTGGACGTGTGCAAGATGAGTCCATTGTGATGTGATGTGTAAACATCTTATTCACGTTAGGAGGCGTATATATTTTTAATTTCTATATGTTAAAAAAGGTTTTATTTTCTCAAAATGATCTTTACATTTTGTGGGATGAGTTTATGTAGTAAATCACAAATAATCTGGGTCATATACTATAGGTGTAATCGGTGACTATGACCCCAAAAAGTTTAAATATTAAACATTTTGTTTAGACAAAGTGCTTTCTCATTTGTAAGTCACTTTGTATAAGTCATCTGTAAACAGAAATATTTAAATACTGTAGGACATCTTGCCCCAAAACATAAAAAAGTAATGTGCATGCAAATATGACTGTTAACGTCCAAGTTTTGTCTCACTTGTATGACCAGGTTAAAGGCATTAGTCTAATTATGGGCTTTTAAGGATTTAGTACGGTGAAGATTACATGTTTCACTAACCATAACAACATGGCCATTTTCAGGTGTTTGAGACAGGTGTGTCGAAGTGAATGAAAGAATGATTGAAGTCAGATAAAAGGTGAGAAGGATCTGTTTGTATCAGAAGCGAGCTTCGCTAGTGTCCATTACAAGTGTAAAATAGTTTCGGGTCACCGCTCTGGGCTCCTAATGCGGGGAACAGGGAGCTCCTGTCCCTTTTGATAACATTGTCAGTTCAGACCAAACCGTGTTTACTCAGCAATTTACTGTCAGTCAATTGAAAAGAGATAAAGACTTTGAGACGTGTGTGTGTATTTGCGCTTGTTAACATTGCCCTGTGGCACTGGACAGGTTAGGGCTTGCGCTCCGGCTTACAGGCAGAGTGGCACCCGTCTGGCCTCACAAAGCGAAAACACTCACACCACAAACACACAGACCTACAAAAAATCATTGACAGGTGATAAATCTTAAACAACTGCTGGGTTAAGATGACAAGAAGTGTGTGCAGGCCTGCGTTTGTGTGTTCACATTAAAACTAATTTATTTCGGTCTGTTTGTTGTGTAAAAACAGAAGTAAAGTAAAGTACCCCGAGGTCGTGTGCTCACTTTTAACTTCTAAATATAAATGTTGACCGACTGCTGAGCTCTACTTTCTTTTATAAAGGTACCTGGGGTTAAAGTCATTATCTTACTGGGTGCTTTCTTTAGAGAAACAATGCTGACTGTATGTGTAAAGTAATTTCCACAGGTTAACACCAGAGGGCACTACAGAGAGGTTTAATTGAAAGTCCTTTAAATAAAGTTTTTAAATAAAGACTTTAAAATTCAAAGGCAAACTTATGCATTGACATTTTAAGTAACTATAGTTTCAGAAAAAAAAATGTACAAGAAGGTACAAAAGCTGTCATTGGGGTGGTACCTTTTCAACTTTTGTACGTAAATATTGGTACATTTAAGGTACAAATTGGTACCTATGATGTACACACTGGTACATATCTGTATCAAAATGGTACATATTAGGACCTTTTTTTAAAGGTACTGTCCCAGTGACAACTTTTGTACTTTTTTGTCTATATTGGTAAAAGTTGAATGCAACCTAAAAAATGCCCCATTTTTTTATTATTTGTTTATGTTTATTTTTTCATACCAATCTTTTCAGGTTATCTTAAGTCAGGATGGACCTCTGGCCATGTGTTCACGTTTTCATGCTCATATGGAGGCCTGCCCGGTCCGCTCTAGCCACCCGTATTTCCCTAAAATGCAGCCCAGACCTCAGCCTATTCATCTGGGGCAAAAACTAAGACGGCAGTCTCCAAGTGCTCCACAACATCAAGCATGGCCAGGTCAGTACTGAATTATTATTGATATTAAATATAATAAATTGAATTATTATATAGATTTTAGTTTTCTCAAACTGATTACTAACATCGTATTTTCCAGTAGAAATTTTTGTTAGCAGCACAAAGGTTATGGGTTCGATCCCAGGGAATACACATACACCTTGAATGCATCTGTAAGGGAGAGCGGACTACAAAGTAATGCTTTTTGGCTTTGGCTCTATCATTCAAAAAATATTTAAGTTAGATTCATAATTTTTTTTAACACAATCAACACACAGATCTCTGCTACAAATGAAGAATTAAAGTTTGTTTGTGGGACCTACCGTTATTGTGCAATTACACCGAAAGTGACAGGAGTGCAAACGTTACAACTTACCCCATAGGTGGGGGTAATTGTAACAAACAGAGGGTTTGTTGTAACACCTGCTAGAAATTTTGGTTTAAACCAAATAATTCCGTACAATTCTGTCTATACACTAAAGGTCAATATTGTTTATATATTCGCATACAATAGATAGATATCCACACATTCATTTATACATTTATCAATTTGTTATGCATCAATGCATATAAATAGATTTTTTTGTGTTGCACAAGACAAAAAAAATCATAATTGTAAGTTATTTCCCCTATTATTGTATTAACAGTTATCATTTTTAGCACTGTAAAAAAAATCCGTAGAAATTGCAGCTGGGTTGCCGGTAATTTACCGTAGATTTAAATTTATGTTATTTACTGGCAACATTTTGTTCAAAGTTAAATGAACATTAAACATTTACAAGTCTTTGTCTTTACAGAGTAAAACTAAAAAAACAGCATCAAGCAAAACATTCTGGGAAACAAAATCTGAAGCAAAAAACAGAAAAAGGTTTATGATGATTTCTGGTTCCCAGAATGCTTTGCATGAGACTTTTATTGTATAGTTTTATTCTTTAAAGATAAAGACTTGTTAATATTTAAAATTTATTTAACTTTGAACAAACTCTTGCCAGTAAATAACATAAATGTAAATCTACGGTAAATTACCGGCAACCCAGCTGCAATAACATTGTAATTTCTACGGACTTTTTTTACAGTGTATAGTATTTACATTGTTTTCATTTCATTATCATTGTATACTGGAGGCTTAGTTTTAACACTCTTAACCAAAACACATCAAAACATTTCACAAATTCACAGGAGGTCATCTTCTGACAGTAAGATAAAAAGACCAAATGCCCCGTTTTTCGGCCTTGTATAAATATGTAAAGTAGTAACAATAAACCCCGCTTAAGTTTGTGCCCGCTCTTCCCTTTTATGCAGTTTTACGTTTAAATGGTTTAATTTTGCAGAACGTATACATGTAAATGTACTTTAATTTGTAGGCATGGGTTAAATTACACAGCATTCTGCCCTTTGCTTAAAATAGACATGACAAGATCAGTTAATGTTTTCCCTATTAGGATCTAATAAGTATGTTAGTATTGAGAGAGAATATTGATTTAAAAAATAAAATAAAGTGGTATTTTAATTATTTTGTCCATTAAAGATGACATATCATGAAAATCTGATGTTTTCATGTTTAAGTGTTATAATTGGGTCCCCAGTGCTTCTATTAATGTAGAAAAAAAAAAACTAGTAACTTAGTTTTGCTAAAACATTCTCTGCAAGCATGTGAAAAAATTGGTAATTGAAATTTGGCTCCCCTTGTGATGTCAGAAGGAGATAATTCCGCCCCTTAATCTGCACTATTCAACCAAGGCCCTGCCATTTAATTTGCATTTTAAAGTACACATCCAAAAACGACACATTTTTGCTCACACCTACTATATGGTTTTTTTTTTAGCTAAAACTTCACATTCATACTCTGGGGACCCCAAATATTTATTTTACATCCGGTGAAATGTTCCCTTTAAATATATGTGACCGTGGACCTGGTCATAAGGGTTAATGTTTTAAATTAAGATCTATACATCACCTGAAAGCTCAATAAAGCTTTCCATTGATGTGTGGCTTGTTAGGATATAAAAATATTTTTCTAATACAACTATCTGAAAATCTGGAATATGAGGGTGCAAAAATGTAAATATTGAGAAAATTGCATTTAAAGTTGTCTAAATGAAGTCCTTAGCATTATTATTGATATATGTACGGTAGGAAATTTACAAAATATCTTAACGAACATGATCTTTACTTAATATCCTAATGAATTTTGGCAAAAAATACATAATTTTGACCCATACAATGTAGTGTTGGCTATTGTTACAAATATACCCATGCGGCTTATGGTCCAGGGTCACGCATTACCTTAAAGTGACACTATTCTTAATTTTTTTTTATTTCTATTTATTTATTTTTCTCAATTACACCACTTGAAGACTTTCCTTTCAAATATATCCTAAATAACATCAATAATAATTTTCCTCTTTAAAACAGAAGGTGTGTTTTTGTTTGGCGCCGCCCTCCTGGTGAAACCTATTTTAAGCCCAAGTGCTGTGTGTAGGTATTTCGAGAGGATTGGTCATTAACACACATCACGGTGTCTTCCATAGCATGCTCGGGAGTCAACAGAGATGGGAGCATTACTCCACATCACAGGCCAAAACTAATTATACAGCCATATGGTGCTCGGAGAGTCGAACAATCAACCCCGACCTGCCTTTAGCTCCCCAAGGAGAGAGCAGGGGGGTGAGGCAGCGACAGTGTGATATGACACATGTCGTGCACAGATACACACACACACACGCCTTATTCGTGTGTATGTGTGAGACTGTGACAGATGGACTAGCAATGGTATTGTAAGAACAGCAGTACAGCTATGCACCCTTTACTCTCTCGCTCTTTCTCTCTGCCAATCTCTCCCTCTACACTCACTCAATGCTTTTCTCTGGCTTTTCTATCCTCTGACTCCTCGGTGACACAGACTGAGTGGAACAAGCGTGTATTGTGTAGGGATCTGGTCTGCTTGAACACAGGCCCCTGCTGGGGGACTCGCACAACACCGGCCTGGCGAGAGACAAGACAGAGGGAAAACAAACGTACAGTGAACAAATGATAGGGAAGAGCTGGGGACGTTGCCTTATTCATGCACTGCAAAAAATTACACTGCAAAAAATGATTTTCAAGAAAAAAAATCTTGGTATTTTTGTTTTGTTTTCAGTAAAAAAATATCTAAAATTTCTTAAATTAAGATGCTTTTTCTTGATGAGCAAAACGACCCAAGAAAATAAGTCTAGTTTTTAAACCAAAAATATTAAATTTAAGTGATTTTGTGCATAAAACAAGCAAAAGAATCTGCCAATGGGGTAAGCAAAAAATCTTGAAGATTTTTCTTAAACACAAAATTCAAGAATTTTTTTTTTACCCCATTGGTAGATTTTTTTTGCTTGTCTTATGCACAAAATCACTTAAATTTGATATTTTTTTATTTTCTTGAGTCGTTTTGTTCCTCAAGAAAAAGCATCTTAATTTAAGAATTTTTAGATATTCTTACTGAAAACAAGAGAAAAATACTAAGAAAATGTTTTCTTGAAAATTATTATTAAAATTATTATTTTGTGTAGTGTACTTACTTTCTTAGTTTTGGTCTTGTTTTCAGTACAAATATCTAAAATATCTTAAATCAAGTTGGATTTTCTTGGTGAGCAGAATGACCTGAGAAAAAAAGTCTAGTTTTTAGACAAAAAATTACAATTTAAGTAAATTTGTGCCTAAAGGAAGCAAAAAATCAGCCAAAGCACTGCAAAAAAGGATTTTCAAGAAAAAAATTCTTAGTATTTTTGTCTTGTTTTGAGTAAAAAATATCTAAAAATTCTTAAATTAAGATGCTTTTTTGATGAGCAAAACGACCCAAGAAAATAAGTCTAGTTTTAAGACCAAAAATATCAAATTTAAGTGACAAAAATACTAAGATTTTTTTTCTTGAAAATCATTTTTTGCAGTGGAACTCTCCATTTAAGAAAACCATTGGCAGATTTTTTGCTTGTTTTAAGCACAAATTCACTTAAATTTGATATTTTTTGTCTAAAAACTAAACTTATTTTCTTAGGTCATTTTGCTCATCAAGAAAAAGCATCTTGATTTAAGAATTTTTAGATATTTGTTCTGCTGGGAAAAGATTAATTGCGATTAATCGCATTCAAAATAAAAGTGATTTTTTTGCATATGAGTGTGTGCTGTGTGTAATTATTATGTATATATAAATACACACACATTCATATATGTATTTAAGAAACATTTACATGTGTATATATATTTATGTATATTTTTATATATTCTATCCTATATATAAATAAATAAAAATTATATATAAATTAAAAAATCTGAAATGACTATATGAATGTGTGTGTGGTGAAATATACATAATAATTACACTCAGTACACACACACATATTATGCATAAAATCACTTTTATTTTGAATGCGATTAATCGCGATTAATCTTTTCCCAGCACTAATTTGTTCTGAAAAACAAGACAAAAATACCAAGAAAGTAATTTTTGCAGTCTGTAAGTCCCCCTGTGGTGAAAATCAAGCTTTTTATTGTTGTTTATACGTCTATGTGGTGTTTTTAGTATGCTAATTCAACAGCATTGCTGAGTATTTTCTCTATAAAATTGCATTTTTCCAAGGACAGATTCAAAACCGCGGTTTGAAATGGCCTCCTTCATCTTGTTTTCTACGTCATAAACATAGTTTTTTAGTTTAGTTTAGAGCGTCCACCAAAATGGCCGATCATCAACAGAAAAACAGCCAGATATGCTCAAATAATTTTAATCAAAAACCTTTTCGAAATTTCCAAACCCTTGAGAATTTAACAATGCTTTGATGAATAAGCTAAAAAGGGGTGCTTCACATAAAGCGTAAACCGCGTAGAAAACGCGGCCGCACCACTTTCCTTCATCTTTCCAAAGCGCTTGTGTGCTCCCGTAGCGCCTGCCGTTGCTAACCTAAGCATTGCTTGCGGTTGTGCCGAGCATAAAAAGAGAAAAAGATATTGACGCCTATGGATCAGGTAGTCTGGGCCATAGATATAACAAAAATAAATGTGCAACTCGGGGACGAACTGTGAGCCTATCAGCTACATGTCTGGAACTGGCGAATGTGGCATCTATGTACATATACATCTATGGTCTGAGCTGATGCGATTAAGTGGAGACAGGGTCTAAATCACATATTGATCTGTGTATATTAAATGAGGTGTAGAGTTAAATTCAAGCAATTTTAAGGCATGAAGAAATTATCATCACAGGAAAACACTTTTGCATGTGTTGTTTTGATACTCAAAGATGAATTTTATGGGATAAAATGATCGACTACTGGGAGACTTTAAGACCAGTTATATTGGCCAGTGTTTAGTTGTACAAAAATAGTTGCATATGTTACATTGACATATATACATATTTTATCCAAAGCGACTTTATTCAAGGTATACATTTTTATCAGCATGTGTCTGGGCTCGAACATACAACATTTTGCACTGCTAACGCAATGCTCTACCAATCGAGCTACAGTTAAACATTAAAGTGTGATTTAACTGCATCACCACTAAATGAGCAGTTATTCTAAAATGGCTTTCGGCCAACCAATTGTTTACGTCTGCAGGCGAACGTTACGTAATTGAGATGCATGATTTTGTGCTTTAGAGATCGCTCCTATGTGCATGCTTAAGCCCTGGCTGCACTGAATACAGCATGTCATTCTACAGGAAAGTCTTATATAATATCTCACAGCATGGGGCCCATAGAGCGAACGAGTGAGATTTGACGCATTCGTTTACTTTGCTGTCATTGCATTCATAATTAGCTGTATGGGGTTTCTAATCCCAATTATGAGAGCGAGTTTCTTCATATAGTGGTCACAAGTGGTAATTATCATATCTTAGAGGCACTCTGTATACTGAGCTGGGAACTGGACAGCTGCTCCTATGGAGGGACAGAGTTTTTGAGGGGAGGGGGTGTCCCCGGGCCCTTGTTAGGAACTAGGGGCCCACAACAGGCAAAAGACTGTTTGCTCTGAGGCTCAGCGGAGTGGGGCAGCCTCAGCTATTGGGCTGGATGGCCTTTGCCTCTTTCCTCTCCTTTCTAGCTGTAAATGATGATGAATACGCTTTTTGCCTGACCCTCACGCTGGACCCCCGTGTTAATTATTCGGGACGTTTTTTTGTGTGCCCCACACAATGCCTGTCATTAAGGCGGTATGCGTGCGTGTGTGTGTGGATGTACGTGAGTGTGTGTTTGACTGTTGAGGGGTTCATCTCTATGAGACAGCTGCAGACTAGAGTCTGATGTGCATGTATTAGTCCTCTGTGCTGTGGAATGGTTTGTTAGGGGAAGGGTGTTTCTGCTTTGGGCATTAGCAATGTACTTCTCATTCGCTTTTGTTTGAATAAAGTTTTTCCTGAAACTCACTCTGCACAGTGACCCTAACCTTGACCCAAAAATCTTCCTAAAAAGCACTTTTTACAAGGTAGCCTTTTTAAAAGCAGCCTTACAAGAAATTACAGAAATAGTATATTTGAATTATAGCATGCAAAATAGAATAGAATAGAAATAAAAAAAAATAGAACAAAATAGAATAAAAAATAGAATAGAATATAAAATAAAAAAATTATAAAATAAAATACAATTAAAAATAAAATATTACATAAAATAAAATAGAATAAAAAGAATAGAATAGAAAAAAATGTACAAATTTAAATAAAAATTAAATAAAAATATAAATATAAAAAAATCAAATAAAAAGAATATAGAATAGAACATTAAAAATTAAATAAAAATATAAACAATTAAATATAAAATGTAAAATAATAAAATAGAACAAAATAGAATATAGACGGTTTCAGGAGTAACAACATAAACAAGCGGCTGTCGTAGTTTGCACGTAACTTCCGGTAAACTCCGCTATTAATAAATAACAACAAAGTTCTTTAAACATAGTTTATTTATATAACAAGCAAAAAAACAACACACAGATTACATAGGAAACCAAAACATTTGTTATTTTCGATGAAGCATTTGTTCCAGAGATCAGTTTAGCAACTAGTCAGACCATTAAAAAAACGAATCCGGAAGTAAAGTTTGGATCCAGACGTGTATCGCATCAGCGCACGTGCGTCCGTTGAAACGGTCTATAAAAATAGAATATAATATAAAATAAAAAAAATAGAATTAAAAAATAGAATAAAAATATAAACAATAAAATAAAATATAAAATATTGCATAAAATAAAATATAAAATATTACATAAAAAATATAAAAATATAAAATATAAAAAATATAAGAAAAAGAATAGAATAGAACATTAAAAATAAATAAAAATATAAAACAATTAAATATAAAATGTAAAATAATAAAATATTACAAAATAGAATATAAAAATAGAATAAAAAAGAATATAATAGAACATTTAAAAATAAAATAAAACTATAAAAAAAGAAAATAAAATAAAATGGAAAATTAAATATTTTATATATAATTGAACAGAATAGAATAGAAAGTTAATTAGTATGATAGATAACAGGTGTCATATTATATATGAACAGGAAAGTAACATACTATACACAGAAAATTTGCTATAATACCATGAACAGGAATCCAACATGCATAGACAATTTGTATTTGCATATGAATCACATACTGAAGAACAGAATAATGAAGTCTTTTAAGATTGAATATTAATAATATAAGTGATATACAATGTCCAAAAATGGGTTTCCCCAGATAACAGGAGGACGCAATCTGTGAGCAATTCCAGTAGAAGACAATTTGCTGTGGATCTACCCCATATGCCGCCATCCCCTAACCCAAGCGAAGCTTCTCTCGAACCCCCCGTTAGTCCATCTCCCACTGTTCGGTCTGTCGATAACCCTGAGAGATTCCCGTCTCCCAGCATACACATCCCATTAGAAGATGAATATGAGGAAGATGATGTACTCTCTCCACCAGACCTGATTCAGAAGCAACAAGAAATGGCTGAGGATGAAGCAATGACCCCAAGCACACTTAACACCCCTACAACCCCCAGCGTCCCAGCTACCCCAAGTACTCCAGGCACCCCAAGTACTCCAGGCACCCCAACCTCTTGTGTTACCCCGAATTCCTTCTCAGACTTCAGTCGGCCTGCATCCAGCCAGTTCAGTCGTAGCACTGACCTCAACAGCAGCTTCTCCGATGCCCTGTCAGGTATGGAGACTATACTTTATAGTTTTTAGGGTTTAGATGAATCCAAGATTAGGCCTTGGTTATATTAGGATATTTGAGTATTTTTTCCATAGATACCTTACAAAAAATAGTACTGGGGTTTATTTAAAGACAAAACAATGGAACTGATATGTGTTACAAGATACTATGAACGTGATTTCACCAAGTAGGATGTGATCCTGGATCAACACCATTGTTGATCCTGGATCAACATTTTTATTAACCAATCAGATGTAGATTGAGGATTAGAGTGTATGTTAGATTTGGGTTTAGGATTGGGTTAGGGGCTTCTCAAACTAATATTTCACACTAATCTGAGCGGTAAAAATGGTTAGGGTTTGAGTTAAGGGCAAGTAAACCTTTGATCCAGGACCAACTTTCCACTTTGTGAAATCATGCGGACCTACAAGATACGTTGTGCAAGGTGTTTTTAAATGAAGGCAGCAAACATGCATTTTAGTCCGGGACTAGGATGAACCTTATTTTGGAAACCTCCCCCAAATGTTTGATTATCTTTTATAAATACTAAATATAAATGTACTGTAGATGGTTTACTACAGTTCAATGCTAGAGTTCAGTACTTTGTTACTAGCAGAACTGTCTATAATACAAGAAAAGATCTCTTTATCTCTTTGTTATCAGTAAACTTCAGCGTAAATGATGGTCCTGACAATGTCTCTGATGATGAAGATGCTGATGACCACAACCAGAACAATGATTATACGATCGGCTCCTCTGCATCTCCACCTGATCCTCAATTTAGCTCTCCAGGAAGTTGTGGCCGGGTCACCTCACAGATGGAGTTCCCACAACCAGGTCACTCCAAACCTAACTTCCAACCAGACACCCCAATTTTTAACCGGAACATCCGTCCTCAGAGCCCTCCATTAAGGCAAGCTCCAGACGTCCAAAAGTACACGGATGAAACCCTGCATGAACACCCCTCTCCGAGCCGGTCTAGTTCGAGTCCCGAGCCTTGCAGTCAGTCCAGACAGAGTCATTTCTCAGGAGTGGAAAGTCGATCCGAATGGAACCTGTGGCCAGTGCTTCCCCCCATCATGTCTCAACCAGATGAATTGCAAGGTGAGTTTAAGGGGGGGGGGGTCATTTGGATACGCAATCAGAAAAAATGTACAAAAGCTGTTACTGGGATGAAAGTAATTAATGAGGTACATTATCCCTTACATATGAATCCCTGCATTCAAAAACAATTACTTCCAGTTATTTCCGTTTTAAGCAGCACCTATTATCCGTTTTATGATTTTACATACTGGTGTGTAAGTGTATTAGTACATGTTAAAGGATTAGTCCATTTTCTTTAAAAAAATCCAGATAATTTACTCACCACCATGTCATCCAAAATGTTGATGTCTTTCTTTATTCAGTCAAGAAGAAATTATGTTTTTTGAGGAAAACATTCCAGGATTTTTCTCATTTTAATGGCCTTTAATGGACCCCAACACTTAATAGTTTTAATGCAGTTTAAAATTGCAATTTCAAAGGAATCTAAATGATCCCAAACGAGGCATAAGGGTCTTATCTAGCGAAACGATTGTCATTTTTGGCAAGAAAAATAAAAAATATGCACATTTCAACCACAACTTCTTGTCCTCACGTAATACGTCATCAAGTCAAGAGGTCACAGATGCCGTATTCGAAACTACGCCCCCAGTGTTTACAAGCGTGGAGAAAGAGGACCGTTCCGACGTTGTTGTATATGTGGAATGATACTAATTAATGTCTATGTGTCAGTTTATTGTTTAAAATGGTCCGCAAATGTGCGTTTCATATATGTAACACGTGACCTTTCGATGTTATTACGTAATTACGTGAGGTTGCGCTGGCGCGTCACAGGATCAGAGGAAGACGAGAAGTTGTGGTTTAAAAGTGCATATTTTTTATTTTTCGCTAGATAAGACCCTTATGCGTCGTTTGGGATCATTTAGAGTCCTTTGAAACTGCAATTTTAAAATGCATTAAAACTGTTCAGTGTTGGGGTCCATTAAAATTAGAAAAATCCTGAAATGTTTTCCTTAAAAAACATAATTTGTTCTCGACTGAACAAAGAAAGATTCAACATTTTGGATGACATGGTGGTTAGTAAATTATCTGGACTAATCCTTTAACGATATGCAAAAGGTAGAAATCCCAAAGTAGTTGTCTCCAACGTAAATCTCTTTTCTTGGACAACAACAAACACACAGATTGTAAGCAAAAGTTTACTTCCCCAGCCTGTTGAAGTGGACAAGACCGACATTATCATAATTTCTCCCGCTTATAACTTACAGCCTGTAAGTAGTCTATCTTTTATATTTAAAGAATTTACTACTGACTAAACCATGACTCAAACACAAGCTTGTTTGTCGTTTCTACGATCACAAATGCAGACATGGTTTTAATTTTTTAGGAATCCTTACCTTACCAATCTGTTAGGTCCTGCTCAAGCCTCGCTGACAAATCAGATTTGGCTCGTATTGATAAGGTAGTAAAGAAGATATTAACTCCTGTCAGTATTGCATTGGGAGCTAATCTTTCAAACATGGTAAGGAGCGTCACATTTCCGGGTGACGATAGAGGTATTTAGTCAGTCACAATGTACCGGTTAGCCAGGCCAATCAAAGGACACTGTGCTTTTAAGAACGAAGAGCTTTGTACAAAATCAGTGCGTCTCAGGGAGGCAGGGCATAGACGAGGAACAAACAATGTACGGTATGTGGAAAATAATGTTTTTTTTTACCATAAACCACACAAAGTGGTGCTCTTTAAGATATCGATTTGGCAGTTTATGAACCCAACCTAAGGTTGGCTATCCTTCTGGAGACATTTTCAAAAATGTAATCCTCTCGTATAATAAAACCTGCCCACACAGACAAACATACACGCACAGTAGGTCAGCGTGCTTTATCAAAAAGAGTCTCTCGTATTCATGCACACACGCAGGGGTCAGTCAGGCCAAATATCGCCGAACAATCGCCGTACCTCAGACATGAAAGAGAACAAAAGACAAAATCAAAGTCCGACCAGGAGCTTCAGCTTTTTCTACACACTGACAAAGTCATAAATATGGCAAGGAGCTTTTCTTTTCTCCTCTATTCTGAAAGCGAGGGGGTTCTTTTGACAGGGAATCGGGCTGGTACCGTTTGATTCCCCAGTTCAAAGCAGCTCAGACCCTTACAATGGGGGACGTTGTGGGGGCCGAGGGGTGGCGGCGGTGATGCTGGCTGTGTGGTGTTCTCCCTTTAGCCTCAGTCTCCCGTGTCCACAGCTTTTTCTCTCTCTATTCTTTTCGCTCCCTGAAAGGCAAACGTGTGGAGCAGCGGTCATAAATCCGAGCTGACCGCCGCCTCGCTGACGGCCGAACAGTGTGTGAGCCTCAGCCACAATGCTTATTTCTTATATGCCCTCCGTTTGCTAATTTACCATCCCCTGGGTGGATAAAGGGCCCTGGGGCCACTGACATTTGACTCAAACTGAGTGTTTATAAAAGTGAGCATACTATTCAGAAATTGCAGAGAAATGTTCTTCTTTTCTTTTTGTCAGAGAAGTGTTATAAAGAAACCGTCAAAAGAAGCAACAGGGCAATTCCATTCACTTTTAAATGCAGCGTAGATTAAGTTGCATGATAATTTTTTGTTAAAAACAAAATTTATTTTCGATATATTTTTTATTTACCATTTCTCATTTGCTTCAAATTTGCAAGACACTACAAAATATCACTTGTGCATAACCGTGCCTCGCACAATAGGCTGTCATTGACCTTTTCCTCATTTCAACTGTGTAAGTGTGTGTGCCTGCTTGCATGTGTGTGTGTCTATACAGCACTGTGGGCCAGTCTGGGTTTTTTGTAAAGCTGTTTGGGTCTTTGTCACCTCCCTATGCTGTTTTCCGACAGTCAGTGTCCGACCCCACAGCGACCTCTTTCAGCCCCATCTCTAGAGTTCAACCTTGACAATGAGTGGGACCCCCGGACCTCACTGATACCCCCTACCACACACACAGCAGGCCCCACACTGGCCCTTACAGTTTCCACATAATGTGACCAGTGAGAGAAAAAGTTAATTGGTGAAACAGGATGCTTGCAATGCCAAAGTCATGGGTTTGAATACTAGGAAACACAATTGAATAAAAATGCTATGCAATGTGGAAAGTTAAAGGGATAGTTCACCCAAAAATGTAAGTTTTTATCATTATTATTTACTCACCCTCAAGTTGTTACAGACATGTATAAATTGGCATTAAGTTATTTGTAATGAAGCAGAAAACAGGAGCACCATTGACTTCTATTGTGGAAAAAACAAATAGCTACTATGCAAGTCAATGGTGCTTGGAAATGGTTTGGTTATATCTTCCTTTGTGTTCAGCAGAACAAATAAATTTAGTCTGTAACAACTTGAGCATGAGTAAATGATAACAAGATGTTAATTTTTGGGTGAACTATCCCTTTAAATGCACTGAAAGAAGCTTTGGATGAAAGTGTCTGCTTAAAGCATGAATGTAAATGGGTGATTCTCACGAAATCCATGTCCAGCATCAGAATTTTAAATTTTAAAAAGCCCTTGAAGACGATTTATTTTGCACATGATTAAGGTCTGAACTTACTATAACCATTATTTTTAGTGGATTTAAAACATATTTCCTATAAAATTATTTAAATTTTTTAGATTATCATTATCAAAAATTATCATTACCGCAACATGATATTACATTAAATATATGCATTTACAAACTCATGTTTCGGTAATGAGAACCAAAAAGTTGTCCAGGTACTATGACAAACAAAATTTCAACTTTTATCTGGAGAGAAAAAATAAGAACTGCTTACCTGGTAGCCATCTTGAGTGTCACAGTCAATTATGTCCCTTCCAACATTTTTTTTATGTTTGTTCCTTGAGAGCTTAAGCAATGATTGAAAATTGTTGCGGATGATGAGAAAATTTTTCTTGGACACATTTATATTCCTTATTATTGTCTGTACATTTACCAATGATCACCAAACACCACATATTTCTTTGCTGTAAATGTTTATAGTATAACATGCACTGAAGCTTTTTTTTTATAAATATTTCCATGTCAAAGAACCCAAATCCAGTCATGGACATGTTGCGGTAATGAAAATATTCCCCTAAAATCTGGAAAAACAACAACATTGGTTTGTATGATGTCATTTGAAATCATGTGCAAAATATTACATGAAGAGATGTTTGTAACTGTATTCTTTTTATTTTGATCAAGCCATCTTGAGTGTCACAGTCAATTGTGTCCCTTCCAACATTTTTTTTATGTTTGTTCCTTGAGAGCTTTAACAATGATTGAAAATTGTTGCGGATGATGAGAAAATTTTTCTTGGACACATTTATATTCCTTATTATTGTCTCTATGATCACCAAACACCACATATTTCTTTGATGTAAATGTTTATAGTATAACATGCACTGAAGCTTTTTTTTTATAAATATTTTCATGTCAAAGAACCCAAATCCAGTCATGGACATGTTGCGGTAATGAAAATATTCCCCTTAAATGTGGAAAAACAACAACATTGGTTTGTATGATGTCATTTGAAATCATGTGCAAAATATTACATGAAGAGATGTTTGTAACTGTATGCTTTTTATTTTGATACTCTTACTTTGCATTTACTTTTTTTATCAAAATGTTTCATGACACCTCATAAGTCTAATTTTGCGAGAATCACCCAAATGTGTAGAAACACCAAATACTACTGTGAAATAATCTCACCCCCTACATTTAGGCATTTAAATCTTTTAAATGCATTTCACCGGTATTAAAAAATGAACATAATCTTAACACAACATGAAATGTGTTGAATACAATCTTATAATATAATGAAATATGTAACACAAAAGTAAAAACAAGAATTTGGGACCTCGGGGAGGAAATTTATAAGACTCATATTTTAAATATCTATTCAGTACTGCGCCCTGGCCTTAGTCTGGTCCACACAAAACCCACATGCACACCCTCAGACACATAGTTCGTCTCAAGAAGCACTTGGGCTGAAGATGACTGGGAGCTTGACAGCACCAATATGCTTTGAAGTGCCGAGTCAAGTCCTTCTATTGTGTCTGTGATTGGTAAGCTGAGGCCGGCTCCCATACAATAGCTGTGTGTGTGTGCATATGTTGGGCCTTATTTGAAAGCTTTTGGCCTTTTTAATATATATGCATTTGTATATATAGTTATTGGCAAGAGCAGGGTTTTCTTTTCAATCCAAGACCCTGGGGTGTGGGATTCAAATAGAAAAAGCCCTGTTGGTGTCACATTACATAAGCGACTGTTTAGGACGTTTCTCTTAAAGAGATGTGCACTGTGATATGCATTTTAGGGCTTATAAAACTGTTAGCATGATCCGTATGAGTGTACATATCTGTTAATTTGTAGGTATGTGCAGATGCTGTAGGCAAAAATCATTCTAAGGAAATGATGCTGGAGGGGTGGGTGTCACACGTGATGTCCTTGCCTGACGTTCAGCCCTGAGCAATGATGAAATCGAAGCTGGTGTAACGGGCGAGAAAATATCTTACTGATTCAAGAGCGATCGGTGCTAAAATCGCTAAAAGGCAAATGTCTATACTGGCACAAAAAATAAATGTTTGCACAGCAGGTACAAAATTACATAGGCAAATAAACATAATTGCTATATTTTTAAAAAGCATCCTCATTTCCTACTGCCTGCAGTATATAGACAGCTGCCTACTAAGTCCTAACTGTCATGGAAACTCCAAAGTGACCGATTTGGTGCAGTGTCCAGTAAACAACACACAAACATGCATTGTTACAGCTGATTTCTATGGAGTCTAATGTTACCAAATTACCTAGAATGAAGATACATATTGTATTTTTTTTACTTGAGCTTGTCACGTGTGTATGGGCTGTTTCAGGTGAGAATATATTGGAGGGGACCCCTTACTCCAAATCCAGCAGGTCCCAGTCTGATATGTTTGCTGAATTGGATGATCTGGCCCCTCGCTCGGATTCCTGCGGGTCCCTGGACCACCCAGCCGGAAGTGAGACAGACAGATCCTCACCTACCACAGGTAATACTGAATATTCATTTGATGAGGGCTAAATTAAACCAAACATATTGGAAATAAAAAGATTGAGCAGTGCTATTACTATGTTTACTAGGGGAAAATGCAGCGCTCATTATGGCCGCCTGGGGGATGCTAGTCCCGCCTTTCAGTTAAATGGACATTCCACTTTTTTATGCTAATATGCTAATTTTCTAGCTCCTTTAGAGTTAAACATTTGATTCTTACCGTATTGGAATCCATTCAGCCGATCTCCGGGTCTGATGCTAGCACTTTTAGCGTAGCTTAGCACAATCCATTGAATCTGATTAGACCATTAGCATCGCGCAAAAAAATAACCAAAACGTTTGGATATTTTTCCTATTTAAAACTTTTGTAGTTACATCGTGTACTAAGACCGACGGAAAATTAAAAGTTGCGATTTTCTAGGCAGATATGGCTAGGAACTATACTCTCATTCTGGCGTAATAATCAAGGACTTTGCTGCTGTAACATGGCGGCAGCAAGCGTAGTGATATTACGCACTGCCTAAAAATACTCCCCTTGGTTACTTTCAACAGTAGGAGACCACAACTTTTAATTTTCTGTCGGCCTAAGTACATAATGTAACTACAGAAGAGTCAAGTTATAAATAGGACAAATATCGAAACTCTTTGGTTATTTTTTTAGCGCAATGCTAATGGTCTAATCAGATTCAATGGATTGTGCTAAGCTATGCTAAAAGTGGTACTGTAGCGCCAGACCCGGAGATCAGCTGAATTGATTCCAAAACTGTAAGAATCAAATGTTTAACTCTAGGGGAGCACGAGGCGCCTGCCAGCCTGTATGCATGCCTATTGGCCACCATATTTTGGATAGTAGATATGGTTTGCATCGCCACTTTAGTGTCGTCCATATTCACAAGTTCTTCCAAATATTAATATTAATTTCTTTATTAAGCCTTTGATCCAGTACTCCAGTACAAGACTGATGACACAAATAAGCCTATTTGCATTTAAACTTAATGCTATACTGGTTTGACATGTCATATTATTTGCCAGAATATTTGCATGTATGTTTCAACAGAAAAGGCCCTCTTGTAAATAAACAGTAATTTCGTTAATCGGCACGAATCAAACCTGAAATACCGTAGTGGGTGTGAAATTAAAACCATTTGCTGGTGGTAAACCATCCAGCTTCCTCATTGGCTCGCGAAGAAGTTGCCCCGCAGACATCATTTACATGTTTGTTGTCATCAAAAAGACTAATCCTCTACTTAGAAGCAAACTCTCTTTACACTGCCTTAAGGATAACGGCTGTGTGTGCTTGCTTACTTTGGTCAGAGAGACGTGGGCATTACCTAAGTGGATTTTTCCTTAGGATTTCCTCCTGACACTTAACAAGGTGTTAAGGGTTTTCTTGGTCTATGTATGACTTGACCTTCTGGCCTGACCTGATCAGCTTCCTTTTTCTTCAGCGAGACCGCTTGGTTATGTGTTTGTATTGCAGGATGTACAGAACATCTGCATAGACACGTACAGTGCAATGTTTTTCATTAACTCACAGATATAAGTCATTTGCAAATTTATGAAAGTAATATTTAGTTCATGGTGCATGCGCGAACAGCACCCTTTGTAGATATTTGTTTTAACAATTTTATGGATTGA
Source organism: Paramisgurnus dabryanus (assembly GCF_030506205.2). Classification (NCBI taxonomy): domain Eukaryota; kingdom Metazoa; phylum Chordata; class Actinopteri; order Cypriniformes; family Cobitidae; genus Paramisgurnus; species Paramisgurnus dabryanus. The sequence goes on along the minus strand of NC_133337.1, from coordinate 34,529,399 downwards.
GACGCTGTAGCAAAACGGTAATTTTTTGCATTTTTTATG